>NC_087201.1:42676838-42764338 GCF_015104395.2 Macrobrachium nipponense
TTGTGGGCTGTGATAATGCTGTATGGTGTTGGTGGACGTAAGGTCCCTTGTGCTGTATCCTGTCTGAGGGAGGAGAGCGGAAGAGGAAAAACAGAGCTTGTCTTAAAATTAAAATTCTTAACAAAGTTTGTAAGAAGGTAGAAATTGACCAATGGATCCTCTCCAACGAACGACTTTCTACGGTAATAAGTCTTCTCGTTTGGACATTGTTATTTTTAAAATTATGTTAGATGCATCCCAATTCGGTCTATGGTCGTTGTCGAAGGCATGGGAGACTATTGCACTGTTTTGTGCATGTAGTGCATATGCGCTCATTTTTTTTCCACCAATCGGGTCCTCTTCCACTTTCAATTTTTACATTCTTACAAACTTTGTACAAAATTTCGATTTTAAGGCAAGCGCCACCGGGGGAACACCATGCAGCATCATTACAACCCACAAGACGTTCCAGCAGAATAGCGAACAGGAATACGAACATCGACAACGGAATTACCTAGTTAGGCTGTTGAGCGCTTCCTTCATTTGCGTTCTTCGTTGTGGAATTTTCCTGCTCAGAAGTTTACTCCGACGAATTTTTAAAGTCATAATGTCCACTTGACTGAGGATGAATCTAGCACAAGGTTCGAAGCTATTCATATTTATTAAAGACCATCAACTTTTACATGCTATATTATTGGTGACCTGCAACCTTTCTTTTTCATTTTATACAAGTGTTGCTAAAAATATAAATGATTGACAAAAATCAATAGCTTTGTTCATAAAATGTTTATATATAAACTAAATGCTAGACATGTGCTCTGAACAATTCTCTGGAAACAATATTTCCCTCATAATATTTTTGCATGATAAAAGATGTTTTGTCCACATATTCGATGTCAGTTGGTTGTAATTTGTCTATAGGGCTGTGTCTTCTTGAGCCCCTTCAACACAATTACTACACACTGCCTTTGGGTTAAGGTTAATCTAGCATATAAAGCCCGATTAATTTAAACCAAATAATCAGCCAACCGGTTATCTGTTGCTCCTAGAACCATATTATCTATATCGTCAAAAACTGAGGAAAAGTATGAGAGGGTCGGAATCGTAATTCCCGTCAGGTCATTAGGCACAATCCCAAAGCCCGGGCAACGGTACCTTCCTTCATCCTAGACAGCTATACTATGATCCGTTGGTGAGAGAGAATATTCCCAGGGTGGACTGCGACAAGACAGAACTCGGAATAAATTACTGTATGACCAGCCTTGTTACATGCAAAAACATTGAGTTTCATTATTATATATGGAAGATATATTACCTGCTGTGGCTGGTTGATTCCTTCGATTTGGTTACGCTGGACCCAAGGTATATAGAATGGTCTCCCTTATTCTATATACCTTGGCTGGACCCTTGTTTTGAACGACTGCTCGAAAACACGCTGAAGGATCTTTCTTTTAGTCTCGCTTGTCTGTTCTTTCACTTTGACGCTAAGGCTTTCGCCAAAGAACGGGTTATTTGAAGTATGCTTTGATCATCTGCGATGTTTTTTTTTTTTTCTTTATATTCTTCCGTTGGATTCTGATGGTTTATAGTGACAAGATAATCAAAAAAAAGTCCGGAGAATTCGAGAGCTGAGAGGGCTTTGTGGCTATTACACTCACTCACACTAACATACACCCACATATAAATTAGTTTACTGGTGTTTTTCTGTAATTACCTTAAGGCTAAAATAACAATCTATACACTCTTGTTTTTACATTTTATAGTTGTAGACATTTTTCCGTGGACTGGACGAGCTGAGAAAGTAACTTATATAAAATCGCAAAGATATTTAAGTTTAGTGAATTCATTGGGAACTGGAATTATGTTGGTAATTATTGAATATTACCAGCGCAGCTATTGAAGTCGGCAGATTATATTCTGTATCTGCAAAGGGGTACTCACCATATTTCAAAATATTTTTTTCTATTTGTTCTTTCTGTTTGATATTTTGGAGACTTTAACTTGGTAGAAATTGGTTACTATATAAGTATGCAGAGTGAAGAAGGAATCTTGGTCTAAGCATCGGGACTGTATGTACTGTCAGAGGATACGCGACTTTGCCTCGACACAATTTTTTTTTCAGCTTTGTTCATATGGGCACATCAGGTTATAAATGATTCGTAATTTGATCAATACAAGGCAGACTGAAATGACCGATTCATGTGAATCAGTAATTTCATCTTAAACATTAGTTTAGGACGATCCACGTGAATCAGTCATTTCAGTCTGCCCTGTTTTGATCAAATTACGGATCATTTAGACCCAACAGTAAAACCCACAGCTCTTTGCAGCTAAGCCCTGCCCACTGCACTGTTTGCCTAGCTCTCGAAAGGGGAATGACGTCACACTAATTAACAGTCCATATGATTACCAGTTCAGATTTGACTCCGTTCGATAATGAGCCCCATGCATGAATAATGGCGCTACTGATTTGAGATCTCGAAGTTGCGGAGTTTGTAGTTGGTATCTCCGATAAAAGATGTGTGAAGTCTTTTAACATCATTTTGAAGATCTTGGATCATTCTGTCCGTGCACAATTTATTTTTTCCATTTTTTTTTTTTTCATCTTGGACAGCCTAAATAAACAAGCAACTTTTTTTTTTTTTTTTTTTTTTTTTTTTGACGTTGGCCTACATAAGTGATCCTGCATGTAAGGTTTTATATATTGAGACACTGACAGGGCATGGGCCTACACGCCAATATCTTATTGCAAACAGTTTCCTACTCCTATCAGTTTGAAATAGAATAGATTTTATTTAATGTAGAAGTCCTGACCCCATGATATATAATGCATATGCATACGGTGAAATGTACACATATAAGCATGTGAATGTGCACGTTTATGCGTCGATGGCCATAGTAAATGTAACGCCACTTAAACCACAGAGAATTAAAGTTAAACTTGTGGTCATGTAACCGATGGCACACATAGAATCATAGGGCTGTCTCCGCCTTACATACAACGATCGAAATACTCTCAATGAATTATATAGAAAATATATTTACAAATGGGACAACAAATCATATTATTGTGATGATTAAATATAAAGCTGCTGTAGCATTTCCTTGAAAATGAAGGCTATGTTAGAAAGGCATCAAAAGATACATTTGATTTTGGGGGAATTCTTGTAGATTACCCTGTTGGACAAAAGAATACATAAATGTCAGTAAATTACTCTCTCTCTCTCTCTCTCTCTCTCTCTCTCTCTCTCTCTCTCTCTTTCTCTCTCTCTCTCTCTTTCTCTCTCTCTTGTTAGGAGGATATTCCAGCATAGATTATATCCATAAAGATCTCGATTACTTTTAATTAAAACAAATAACTGATTTCAATTAGCCATAGTAGGCAAACAGTTCTTGATACTAGTATTTTATGAATAGGTCTATGTTTATTCTCCATCGCTAGGTGAACATGTGGAAAGTTTTTGAAGACACTAAAAGCACCATAACAGCATTGTTTGTTGTTTTTGATTAAGCTGACCTTGTGTCAGCACGGGCTCTTGTTCACAGAGCAGCCCGTAACATAACAGCAACATAAAAAAAAATGGAATAAGCACAACAAGAATTACAATAAAACGGCTGAATATAAGATAGGCCTATACTAATGCAAACGTCATACGCTGCATAAACCGACAAAAAGGCATAGGACATTTTAGGTGTACGTAATTTTTAATGATGCTATTATTTTGAAATAAGATAAATACTTAAGAAAATTCTCAGCAAATTAGATCCAGTATGACTCGTATAACCTATCATTCTGTAACTTTAACTTAAACATAGGCATATCCTGGTTTTGTGAAGTGCAGTTACTGCTTGACATCCCACCGAATGTGTAAACAATTGCAATGAAACTCATCTTATTATTATTAAAATGTAGTAAAATTTCCTAAAATCATTCCGTGTCATCTCCTTGGTCCAGTGAACCTCATTGACAATAAACAACATTGCGACATTGGAACCAGGTGCTCTTGCTTAATTTTCACATCATCAGCAGTGTTTCGTCCTTTCGCTTTCATCATAATTTACCAGGTTGCGGACTAAAGCCCTACGGCCTTCCCAATCCTTTGTCTTCCCTGACCTCCATTTCTGTCTCTTGTGACTGGGCTTTATTATCATTCTGTGATTTCATTACTTTTTTCCTGTGATTTCAGTCCTTTTTCTGCAATGGCAACCCCCTAAATCGAGAAAAATTTGGTAACAAAGGAATGGAGGTTATATTAGCCAACAAATCACCAATCCTAACTGCAAATACGAAATATTGATTATATCATTAGCCTAATTACAGTGGGTTTCCCTTGGGCTAGCCTAGGACTAGTCGCCACCCGAGTAAGGTGGAACAAGTTAGTGTACCTGATTATCAAAATATATCAATACGTTAGGGCATATAACACCATACTTTCATATAGGTCTAG
The DNA here is from genome assembly GCF_015104395.2 of Macrobrachium nipponense. Lineage (NCBI taxonomy): Eukaryota > Metazoa > Arthropoda > Malacostraca > Decapoda > Palaemonidae > Macrobrachium > Macrobrachium nipponense. The sequence continues at coordinate 42,681,266 of NC_087201.1, forward strand.
TTTAACACTATGATGCCTGTAGGAGCTCTTCATTGTATTTGTAGTACCCATTGGTTTTCGATCAGCTCTCTTTTCTGAGCGTAGAAGGGGCTTTCCCTTCTCCATACACAGTGTAAAGTTCTCTTTTATTTCTCTATTGTTAATACATATTCACTGAACAAGAACAAAAAACTATTATTATAATAATACTTCTCTAATCATGCAATTTAGCGAGCGATAATCAAAGGAAGCATCTTACCTCCTTAAACAGTGGAAGGGATTTCTTTGTCATAATAGATGGATGGCCAAGTTTTACCTATACACGAAAATATGAAAAGAGTAAAACAGATTTGGCATTTCGTAAGGTTGCATTTTATGCTCCGTACACGTCATCGCGTGTTTTCCTTGACATCCTGAACAACCTCCTTACCTTGATCAAATGTATTATCATTAAATTGGCTCTTTTTGGGGTTAAAAAAGTACTTTCCAAGGTATATATGTCGTAAGGTAAATTTTAAAAGATCATTAGAAAAAATCATGCTAGACGCTATTAGGCCTACGATTACCGAACCATAGAAATTAATGGTGCTACATTTCCTTAAAGCTTCGGGTTTTGGATCTATAAGGAAACGAAGAAGGTAATGAACACAATACCACAATATCACAGAAAGATGATCTCAGATCAAAGTGAAATTGAGAAAATAAACTTTGTTCTATGCTTCCAAGATCGAAAGTTGGAAGGTCAACTTTCAAAGCAGTGAGAACTGTCGTAGCCTTGCAAGGCATGTCACTGATATTTTACAATCATACTATAATGGGCGTAATGTCTGTCAGTCTGTCTGTCTGTCATTCAATCATGGCCAAATGGCTGTTCAGATGGGCATGATACTTGACAGGGTTATGGTGGGGACCCCTAAGATGGTTTGTAATGGGGTTTTATCCAACCTACCCCGCTCTTTTGTAGGGGGTGGGGGTGAGAAGGGATTCCCTGAAACGGAGCAGTTTCTGGCCCGTGAAACGAGGCTGGTTATTCCCGTAGACTTGGTTACTTTCCGATTTTTCATACATATTTTCTGTACAACTTCCCCGGAAAGTCGCGAATATTTCAGCTCGGACACAATAGAAGATGAAAATGATCATCAATATCTGCAAGATTTTTTTAATAACTTAAATCCATCGGGACTGCCAGTGCACAAAATAACGTTGAAGAAGTATTGCCCGGTAATGTTGCTTAGGAATTTCAATCCTGCCAATGGACATTGCAACAGAACAAGGTACACCATTATGGAGCTAAACTCCCACATCATCGAAGCAGTGATAGCAACGGCCCCTCGCACGGTCGCACCAGCATACGTCTGTTCATCCCCCGGATTCCTCTGATGCCTTCGGACAACCAGTTTCCGTTCCAGTTACGGCGCAGGCAGTTTCCCATCAACCTGGCCTTCTCATTCACTGCAAACAAGTCGCAGGGCCAGACTTTGGATTGGGTTGGTGTGTTTCTGCCGTCACCCATGTTCACTCATGGCCAACTGTATGTGGCGATGAGCAGAGCAACTGACTCTGCCAACTTGAAATTAAGTTGTGGACAAACTGATAATATTGTGTACAAAGAGGTTCGGTAGTAGGTATGTATAAAATCGCCCTTATTTTATTATTGCTGAACAAATAGTACATATAAATTTTTAACTTCTGCGCCCGTATTTTATCACCCATCGTAGATGGGTCAGTTTGCTAGTAGGCCTAATAACAGAGATTCTACAATAAAAATGTATTACGTACAAATACTAATACTATACTCACCAAGAGACACAATAAAGAGCGAAAATTTTTATTGATAAACAGATGTAAAGGCACCAATCAGAACAGATGAGACAGATGTAAAAACACCAACCATAACAGAGGAAAGTGGTAGGTAGTAGATGCCTCAACTTGGGAATATTAAGCCGTCTGGCTACGCCAGGAAGACGGTTCCTTTACGCCAAAATGAGGGAAATTATTGCATAAAAAAAGGCCATTCATGCTTTTCGAGAAATATATTATAATAGACTTGAAAGTTAAGAGAACAAACTTCTGATTCACGTTGATGAAGAGGATAACTTAACACATGTCGAAAACGGAGGGCGCTGTCAGTCTCGCATCCGCTCGCTGCTGCAAACCTCTGTCTCAAGACTGATGATCATTCATAACACCAGCTCAAGAGTAAAATTACTTTAGTAGATAAAAAAATTATTAAGAAAAGGGGCTTGTTAATAGGCTACATTAGATTTCCAAATATTGCATTAATTAGAAATATAGTAATGGAAAAATGAGAGATATTTGATTCTCATCTAAACAATAAATAAATAAATAAATAAAACTAAAATTGTTACGTAAGATAAAAGAATTCACAGACATTAAGAAAACGGCGTCTATTGTAATGTGGTCAGTTCGTGTACCTCAGCATCAGAAATTTGAATTGTGGTGGCTAATTTGAATGGCATACTGTAACCTTAAAATTTCATTATCTTAAAAAAAAAAAAAAAAAAAAAAAAAAAAAAAAAAAAAAAAAAAAAAACACTGAAAGGCGCCCTTCCAGAATACGAGCTTTCAGAAAAAACAACTTTCACGGCTGTATCTTTTACCGTTATTGCTCTACAGATATGTTGGGTTCCTCACTTACCCACCCATCCACCCTCTACGATATCCTTTGAACGCCAAAAGTAGATATCTGGATCTCTGGAATGTCAACACGGATTTCGATGAAATTTAGCACGATTACAGACCTTAGTGGGCAACATCTAAAGCCAGAGTTTCATCCCGGTTGGTTGATTATTTCCAGAGTTGTAAAGGGTCAAAGTCAGTGTTTTTGTGTACTCCAGGTGGGTGGACTTGACTAACTGCCAGCTATCATGGTGGTTGATGTAAGTGTCGAGGCAGCGAGTCGCGTACATTCTGAAATGTTTACATACAGTCTCGATACTTAGACCAAGATCCCTTCATTCAGCATACTTATACAGGACGTACAGTAACCTTTATTGACAGGAACTGAACCCGAGATCAGTGACTGATGTCTAAACGTGGAGAGCCTTAACTAAATTATTGGTGTTGCTCACAGAATGACTATGCGGATATGCATTGTTTTCATATAAAGATACATCATATTACCTTAAAGCTGACTCCAAAAACTGATTCTCTCTCTCTCTCTCTCTCTCTCTCTCTCTCTCTCTCTCTCTCTCTCTCTCTCTCTCTCTCTCGACTAACCGAAATTAACAGTTCCCTATTGGAGGTGTAAATATTTTTGGATAAATAAAGTTCACTTCATGAAAAGAAGAAGCGAGAGTAACTGTGCTTAAAAGTGAAGGCAGGAAAATAATTTTATGCAGACTATTTGGCTTATACTTATAATTATATGAATATTTATAATTATACATATAATAAAACTGAGACACTTTTACTCAATGTTTCCACCCGCATCAGTGTAATCATGACGGAAGGAAATAAGGTATTCTTCGCTTGGGAAAAAGCGAATAAAACAACTAAAAGTAATGTAAATGAAAAATGAAAATATCCAAATAATAGTGCACGAAGAAGGAAATGCGAAAAGTGGATGCATCTTTTAACTATAAAAAGAGAGAAAACGAAAATGAGCGAACGAACAAAGAGAGCAAACAAAGCCATAAAAAGAAACACTAGTAAACGAATTCAGAGAGAGAGGAAGATAGAAATTCCTACAAAAAATAAGTAAAAGAGAAAGAGGATTTTATTAAAAGAAAAATGGTGAAAGAAACGGCGAGGTCAAAGATGATTTTATACGATTCACAAAGGCATTTGAGGAGACCATCAAAAGAGACAAAAGGAAAAATACTTTTATGAAATTCGTTTGTGCTTGTTCCTGTCTGTGTGTGTGTGTGTGTGTCTGCTCTCATGCGCGCAGGCATGTGTGCCTGAAGATCTAAAGCCTCAAAAGTATTGGCTTTCGTCGGAGAAATTTTTATTTTTCCTGAAAAGTTGTATCAAATTGCATACCAAGAAGCCTGACGTCCAGAAGATGCATGGACATTCCTGGGCCACTACTCTCCCATCCTACACCACAGCCCACCCTCCCCCTACCACCTCCCAGTGACTGGGTTTGGCCTCGTTTCTTGGCATTCAAAACGCACTGGGCCGTGTTAAAATTGGAAATGTCTCTATATTCGTATGTCGTTTATATTAATACAGCTATCTCTCTCTCTCTCTCTCTCTCTCTCTCTTTCTCTCTCTCTCTCTCTCTCTTCCACCGTAGGTTTATCTCAACTCGGTTGTTATGGAGTAATCAATAATAGGTCTTATTGTTGCAAAAGGAGTTGCATCTGTTTGCCTTTTCTTTTTATGGTATTGGCTCTATTATGAGATGTTGGTAATGAAAATATTTTTTGAATTTCCACTACTCAATAAAATAAAGAAAATGACGGATAGCTTAACACTTATTTATTCTCAAGATGGAGGATCTGTTCTCACGCTCTGCACAAGTCAAAGCGCATTTCTGTCAAGTTTCTAACAAGTATTCCAAAGTTTGATCCTTCTCTTACTCAAACGACAGGTATATGTATGTATTGTTGACGGTCAATAGACTTTTATCCTTCTGGTCAGGTCGGAAACGTGACCTCGTCATGACCACGAGAAGGATAAAAGTCTATTAACCCTCATACAACCTGTCGTTTGGAATACTTGTTAGAAACTTGACAGAAATGCACTTTGGGAGTGCAAAATGTGCGAGCAGGTCCTCCATCTCGAGAGTGAATAAAGGTGTTAAGTTATCCATCTTTTTCCTTATTTTATTGAGTAGTGGAAATTAAAAAAATATTTCTCATTACCAACATCTCACAATAAAGCCAATACCATAAAAACAAAAGACAAACAGATGCAACTCCTTTGCAACAACACCTATTATTGATTAATCCACAACAACCGGGTTGAAAGCTTGAAAGCTTGTAACTAGATGCCATTACTATTACTGAGTCCTTTTCCGTAATATATATATATATATATATATATATATATATATATATATATATATATATATATATATATATATTACTAAAAGGACCTTAATAAAAGTAGATGGTATCAAGAGAATTATTTATTGAAAATGTTAAAAGCTTTCAAGCTTTCAAAGGAAACCAGTCATCATTATCAAGTATCCATGAAATGACTGAAGAGGTAGGCCATCTGTACTGGCTTCTAAATCTCTTAATTTCCCTGCTTCTCCTCTTTGGATACGCACTCGTGACATTTCTCTTCCCCACGGCAAGTTGTTCCAGGTATTCGTGTCTCGCTTATGTGATTTTCTTCTCTATTTGGAGTATATGATTTTCCCTGATATGGTGTCTTCCAATCCATTCCCGGTGTTGCCAGCCTTGCATTGTTAAAGCATGATATAAAGGCATTCTCTACAATTAGTGTTGTTGTTTTGTTAGTATTCCTGTAGATAAAATCCTTGTTTTCCTAGTCTATTCCATGGTCTTTTCCCCACTGTTTGGCAACTGCCGACGTCTGATTTCAGTGTCTAATGTTCTGTATATGTTGCTTGATTTCCTCTTTGCAAGATTTCCCGATCTCGCCATAGTACCGTTCTTCACAGTCTAGACACGCTGCTATATCAACCCATCAACTTTATCGTTTCCCCCTCTGGTTTTCTACTTCTAACTATTTTATTCCTTGTGTTTTTGTAGCTACCTATTAATTTGGAATTTTCTAGCCTTCCTACTGACGGGTGTAATAGTGTGTTTGAGGGTTATATGATTGTATGCGCATGCTCCCAGCACAGGTACATGAGAATAGACTCGCTGCCATTTTTATAGGTCCGGGTGTGTAAAATAAAATGGATAAAAAAAAGGAGAACTTTGATTTAGTCAAGAGCATTTCTACGAGACTTTTAAGTAGGTATGAAGCGCTGTTGTAGGGATACGGTCCTAATTTTTGCATGGGGAACGATAATTACGATTTCATCGAGATGTGTTGAGGCGTAAGGGAACTAGATAAGCACAAATATGGAGCAGAAGCTGCTTTTTGTAGGGGGGCCATGTGGGCGTGGGGTAGCGTAAATAGATTAGTGTTTCCGGAGCGGTTGAGAGAGCCCCTTTATAGATTAGGCAAATACAAGGACATAAAGATTTGTAAGGTAGACAAAGGGTAGGGGCGGCAGTAGTAATGGATGTCATACATTACAAGAACAAACTAGAACAATTATTGTTAAATGATGAGATTACTTACGAGGCTGTTAACAAAAAACCGGACATAAGGGGGTCGCAACACAATATTAATACAAAAAATAAGGGCATCTCTGACCAAAATCCAAGATAGAACCGAATAAAAAAGAATTAGAACAGAGATTAAAATCAGGGGAAATCCCAGAGTTCATATATATGTGTGTATATATGTGTGTATATATATATATATATATATATATATATATATATATATATATATATATATATATATATATATATATATATAAAAGCATACAGCAGGGTCCACAAAACACATCAAATAGGCCAAAGTTTATTCATATGATACGTTTCGCACATATTCTATGTGCATCTTCAGTCTGTAAAAATAACATAAGAATTGTTAAAATTTACAAAAAATATTTTTAAAATAAAGTTAAGAAAGAACAAAAAATATTGTTACGTATAAAAATTAATATAACTTAAAAGGATTACAGTAAAAAAAGACCCAGTTCTCACCAAACCACTCAATGGAGAAGGAGAAGAACGAATGACCAAGATTTCACACCAACCTACGACTTCAGTTATGCTAGATAAAGAGAAGCGGAAACATTAGAGTTCAAAGAAGGAACAAGCCGTTTGATGTATAAAGACTCAAGGGTTGTTAGGTAATCACTATGGCTTGTACCACCAATAATAGAGGCATGGTTTTTTATATTGGAAAATTCTGATTTACTCAGTTTCTGGCCCGCTCTAAAACTGTATCCCATATGGCTATCAATATCTCATCTGCAGCAACCTCCGGCAAGATCCAACACTGAAGATGCACATAGAACATGTGCGAAACGTATCATATGAATAAACTTTGGCCTACTTGATGTGTTTTGTGGACCCTGCTGTATGCTTTTATATATCTTCACCTGGAATCCGTATATATATATATATATATATATATATATATATATATATATATATATAATATATATATATATATATATACATATATATATATATATATATATTTATATATATATATATATCTAATAAAAGGAGCCCATAAAAACACCAAAATATAGAGAAAAAAGTACTATATTTCAGAGACTGCTGTCTCCCTCTTCAGGTAGATGAATGAGAAAAGTTTACAGAAAAGGTGGTATTTATACCAAGAGGTCCATCCACAAACAAGCCATTTTAAGTCACCCCCGCTGATAATCTTCCTTTAATCTTCTTAAGGGTTGGTTGAATGAAGACGTTGTCGATCGTGTCCGAAATCCATGCTCCTTTTGAGATGTTCATTACCTGCCTCTCTTTTATTAAGGCCGATTCTATCATTTGACTCTTGTACCGGCAGTTGCTGCTATAAATTACACGTGGACAAATTCCAGTTTATTCTATGGTTATGTTTATTTATATGGTTGAAAATAGCCGAGTTCTTTTGTCCATACCTAACTGACCGTTTATGTTGTATTAATCTCTGGGGAAGGGATTTACCTGTAAATCCGATGTAAGATTGGTCACAGTCCTGGCATGGGATTTCGTAACCCCAGATTCCTTTGGAGATGTCTTTTGTTGTTACGTTAATCAGGGATTGGCTAAGGTGTTTGGGTAAGTAAATACAAAAGGGTTCGATTTTCCGAGGGGGTGGTTATTCTCTTAATCGTGTCCAGGTGGGGAATTATTATTTTATTGTTGGGTGTATCTCTGGTCTTGTCTTAGGGGTCGGTAGAAAATTACGTTTGCTTTGTGAATTGCTTTCTCAATTATATGGTCAGGATATTTTAAAGACGAAAGTTGCTTGCGAATTAGTTCAAATTCTTTTTCCAGGAATTCTGGGGAACAAATTCGTAAGGCTCTTAAGAACAAGTTACTAGCTACACCTATCTTGATAGTAATGTCATGATAGCTAAAGTAGTGAATGTATGAAAGTGAGAACGTTGGTTTTCTGTATATGGTAAATTTGTATTCTGTCGTATCTCTGATTATTAAAACATCAAGAAAAGGAATTTTGTTGTCTGTTTCCATTCAACTTTAAATTTGATGCTGGGCACTAATGTGTTTAATTTCGAGAGGAATTCATTGAAATTGCCCCACCTATTATCCAAAATGTTAGGATATCATCCACGTATCTCATCCACAGCATGTTTTGGGTTTTATTGCATTTATTACTGTAGTTTCAAAGTATTCCATGTACAGATTGGCTAGAACAGGACTTAAAGGACTACCCATACTACACCCGAATTTTTGCTTGTAGAATGATTCACCGAATGAAAATACGTTATTAGATGCACATAATTCAACTAGCTATATTATTTTGTCAAGCGCCAATGGGAAAATGATCTGAATAGGGGGATAATTTTACCTTTAAAAACTGGAAGGAACGTACCTGTACTGGTACTTTAGTGAACAGGGAATCTACGTCAAAGGCTTAAAAAGTTTTATGTTGTGAAGTGGTATGTGCTTCTCTGAATTTGTGACAAAAATCTTCCGAATGTTTAATGTGACTGGGAGAAAAAGTGCCTAAAAAAGGGAAAGGAGGCCAGCTAACCATTTAGAAATTTTGTAATTGAAAGCACCGGCACATGAAACGATGGGTCTGAATGGAAGATTGTCTTTGTGAGTTTTGGGAAGGCCATAAAGTAGGGTAATTTAGGATTAATTACTTTAAATTTCTCTAATAGTTCAATACTCTTTTTGTCTTTGCCAATTAATCTTACTTTCCGAAAAAATTCTGTGGGAACGTTTTGGAGGGGATTTTTCGTCAGTTTTTCGTATGTGTTTGTGTTGCTAAGGAGCTGGTTGATTTTGTCAAGGTAGAAGTCTTTGTCCATTATTACGATTTTGCCGTCTTTGTCGGATCTACTTATTATAACATCTAACTTTTTTAGCGAGTGGATGGCTATCATGAATCTGCGGGGAACAGGATATTTCTTATGTAAGTCAGTTAAAGCATTTAGTAACACTCCTTTTAAACATATCTCTTCACGGTTGTAGTTTTTGTCAGATATGAATTTATCAAAAGCCACTATGAAATCTAGGTTGTTTTTGCGGTCTGGCATAAGGGCAAAGGATAAGCCTAAATTTAAAACTAAATGTTGATTTACAGTAAGGGGGTGTTGGATAAGTTTAAAACTTTGTCTTGTTGCTCAAGATTATTCCATGCACTATTGTCTATTAGGTTATTTAACTTGCGTAGAAGTCTGTTGGAATGAGTCACGCTATTATAGGCAGCAATGTCGGAACAGAATGAAATCAGATACCTGTATATGTGGTCCGTAGTGAGGAGGCGAAGATTTGTATTTACTTACCCAAACACCTTAGCCAAATCCCTGATTTCATTCTGTTCCGACATTGCTGCCTATAATAGCGTGACTCATTCCAACAGACTTCTACGCAAGTTAAATAACCTAATAGACAATAGTGCATGGAATAATCTTGAGCAACAAGACAAAGTTTTAAACTTATCCAACACCCCCCTTACTGTAAATCAACATTTAGTTTTAAATTTAGGCTTATCCTTTGCCCTTATGCCAGACCGCAAAAACAACCTAGACTTCATAGTGGCTTTTGATAAATTCATATCTGACAAAAACTACAACCGTGAAGAGATAGTGGTTTAAAAGGAGTGTTACTAAATGCTTTAACTGACTTACATAAGAAATATCCTGTTCCCCGCAGATTCATGATAGCCATCCACTCGCTAAAAAAAGTTAGATGTTATAATAAGTAGATCCGACAAAGACAGCAAAATCGTAATAATGGACAAAGACTTCTACCTTGACAAAATCAACCAGCTCCTTAGCGACACAAACACATACGAAAAACTGACGAAAAATCCCCTCCAAAACGTTCCCACAGAAATTTTTCGGAAAGTAAGATTAATTGGCAAAGACAAAAAGAGTATTGAACTATTAGAGAAATTTAAAGTAATTAATCCTAAATTACCCTACTTTTATGGCCTTCCCAAAACTCACAAAGACAATCTTCCATTCAGACCCATCGTTTCATGTGCCGGTGCTTTCAATTACAAAATTTCTAAATGGTTAGCTGGCCTCCTTTCCCCTTTTTAGGCACTTTTTCTCCCAGTCACATTAAACATTCGGAAGATTTTTGTCACAAATTCAGAGAAGCACATATACCACTTCACAACATAAAACTTTTAAGCCTTGATGTAGATTCCCTGTTCACTAAAGTACCAGTACAGGACGTTCTTCAGTTTTAAGGGTAAAATTATCCCCCTATTCAGATCATTTCCCATTGGCGCTTGACAAAATAATAAAGCTAGTTGAATTATGTGCATCTAATAACGTATTTTCATTCGGGGAATCATTCTACAAGCAAAAATTCGGGTGTAGTATGGGTAGTCCTTTAAGTCCTGTTCTAGCCAATCTGTACATGGAAATACTTTGAAACTACAGTAATAAATGCAATAAAACCCAAAAAACATGCTGTGGATGAGATACGTGGATGATATCCTAACATTTTGGGATAATAGGTGAGGCAATTTCAATGAATTCCTCCTCGAATTCAAAACAACATTAGTGCCCAGCATCAAATTTAAAGTTGAATGGGAAACAGACAACAAAATTCCTTTTCTTGATGTTTTAATAATCAGAGATACGACAGAATACAAATTTACCATATACAGAAAACCAAGTTCTCACTTTCATACATTCACTACTTTAGCTATCATGACATTACTATCAAGATAGGTGTAGCTAGTAACTTGTTCTTAAGAGCCTTACGAATTTGTTCCCCAAGAATTCCTGGAAAAAGAATTTGAACTAATTCGCAAGCAACTTTCGTCTTTAAAATATCCTGACCATATAATTGAGAAAGCAATTCACAAAGCAAACGTAATTTTCTACCGACCCCCTAAAGACAAGACCAGAGATACACCCAACAATAAAATAATAATTCCCCACCTGGACACGATTAAGAGAATAACCAACCCCCTCGGAAAATCGAACCCTTTTGTATTTACTTACCCAAACACCTTAGCCAAATCCCTGATTAACGTCCAACAAAAGACATCTCCAAAGGACTCTGGGGTATACGAAATCCCATGCCAGGACTGTGACCAATCTTACATCGGATTTACAGGTAAATCCCTTCCCAGAGATTAATACAACACAAACGGTCAGTTAGGTATGGACAAAAGAACTCGGCTATTTTCAACCATATAAATGAACATAACCATAGAATAAACTGGAATTTGTCACGTGTAATTTATAGCAGCAACTGCCGGTACAAGAGTCAAATGATAGAATCGGCCTTGATAAAAGAGAGGCAGGTAATGAACATCTCAAAAGGAGCATGGATTTCGGACACGATCGACAACGTCTTCATTCAACCAACCCTTAAGAAGATTAAAGGAAGTTTATCAGCGGGGGTGACTTAAAATGGCTTGTTTGTGGATGGACCTCTTGGTATAAATACCACCTTTTCTGTAAACTTTTCTCATTCATCTACCTGAAGAGGGAGACAGCAGTCTCTGAAATATAGTACTTTTTTCTCTAATATTTTGGTGTTTTTATGGGCTCCTTTTATTAGATGGAATTCTGTTGTTACAGAACATTTTTACCATCATCATATATATATATATATATATATATATATATATATATATATATATATATATATATATATATATATATATATATATATATATATATATATATATACGGTATAGTCCCAGGATAGAAAAGGAAGGTTGCCTGTAAAGACCGATCATGTCATTGATGAGATCACCTCAGAGGAAGCTGGTGAAATCTCTTCCCAACATAATGGGAAAATGGGTGGGCTTAGTCTCTGAGGGGCATCTAAAACATAAAGGAAAATATTGTAAATTTGCCAGTTTCGATGTCACTTCCTTGTCCAGTAACGTACCAGTTAAGAGGACGAAGGAAATAATAATAAGAAAAAAAAAAAGAAAACTCGGAGGAAGGGGTTTATACATGTAACTTGGATCATGGCGTTTTATAAAAATTGTTGACAGCGGCCCTTAGCGGTAATGTTTAAGTGGTATGAAAACCATTACATTTCGAAAAAAAAAAAAAGACGTGGCTATGAGTTCGATTCCTAGCTAACATCGCCTATGAAAACTCTGAAGGATTAAAAAAGTTGTCCTTGTCTTCCTTGTTCTTATTGTCCTTTTTTTATCCAGAAATTAGTGTGCTGACTGTCACTTATATCCATACATTACTGTTCTAGCTGTCCAATTTATCCCTGTTTTATTGTGGTAACTGTCCCGTTTATCCAGGAATTACCGAACTAATTGTCCCTCTTATCCCTATATAACTGTTCTAACTGTCCCATTTATCCAGATATTACTGTAGTGATGATCCCATTTATCCATGTATTAACGTGGCGACTGTTCTTTTTATCCAGGTATTACTGCACTGACTCTCCCATTATCCAAGTATTACTGTACTGACTCTCCTATTTATCCAGGTATTGCTGTAATGACTGTCCCTTTTACCTAGATATTACTGTGATGACTGTCCCATTTATCCAGTAATACTGTACCGTCTTTGTCAATTATCTATCTATATATATATATATATATATATATATATATATATATATATATATATATATATATATATATATATTTATATGTGCATCTTGTTTGCCATTTAATGATAGGTGATTAGTATATTTGGGTAAATATTAAAAGTTAATTACTTAAGTATGGTAATTCTTTATGTTAGCGTGTTTTCTCCTCTCCGGTGATTTGCTCCTATTAATATTTTACTAATGCCATTTGTCTCTTTCACATTTGGTGTTGAGTAGGTGTGTGCCCTTCCCCCGGCCCCCCTGCTCTGGGTGGCCAGACTCCTGTTGTTTCTGAAGGTAGTCGTATTCTGAGCCATCACTGGAAGAGATCAGGATCATGCCTGTTGTGGCTGCTGCTTGGAAGCATTTATATATATTTGGAATATCCTGCCATTGGATGTTGCAACTTTTTGGATCTGTCCTTGATCACTTTTGGAAGGATTCTTTGGATCATTCAGCCTGTGATACTTCTTCGGGGCTTCATCATTGCCCTTGGTTCAGTTACAAAGCCAATTTTATTTGGATCACGGCATCTGAATCCTGTTTTGGCCCTATTACCCCTGCTACCCTGAGTTATCCTCCACACGTGGAGTTTGGCATTGTCCTTCAAGAAGAGACCCTTAAAAGTCATATGAAAAAAGTTGTTAGGGTTATTAGCTTGTAGTTGTTAGGTTACTCTTTCTTTTTGTTTACCTCCTCCTTTCTGGACCCCCTCAACTTTTTTGGTATATGTGCGTCGTTATTTGTCTTTAATTGTGTAGTTGTTTTCTTTTGCAAGTGATTAGGAGCGAATGTTATTCATATATTTTGTATTGTAGGGGTTCAGGTGTTATTTCTGTCTGATACTTATGTATTGAAATTAAGGATTTTTCTTAGTATTTTCTTTGCCCCTTAAATTGATTTTGCACACCGTATTGAAGTGAGATACTATTCCACCCATTATGGACTTATTATTGTGTAAGGTGAAAACTTTTTGATAAGTGGAAATTGTGCATAGTGGGGTGGTGAAAGCAGCCATCACAATATGTGTGTGTGTATATATATATATATATATATATATATATATATATATATATATATATATATATAGAGAGAGAAAGAGAGAGAGAGAGAGAGAGAGAGAGAGAGAGAGAGAGAGAGAGAGAGAGAGAATATCTACTGGTCATTTTTACCAAATACATACACAAACATTCACAATAAATTACATTTGTACACAAACACACGCATATATATAATATATCCATCATAATATATACATATATATATATATATATATATATATATATATTTATATATATATATATATATATATTATATATTATATATAGTATATAGTATATATATATATATATATCCCGAAGGAAGTAGTAGGGAAAGGCATCCTCATCTTTCAACAGTTTATTTCAATGCCGACGTTTCGCGACGAATTCCAAGTCGCATTTTCAAGGCTAAAAAGATATATAAATTTACGAACATTAATAATTAGTTTAATTTAATCTATATTAAAAATGTCATGGCAACAGCTCTCAATAAAGTAAAAAGTTAAAAGTTGAAATTCAAAAGCACCTCCAAAGTCACATCAGGACTTCACTAAAATTTCAGAAACACCTACCTATACAAAAGAAAAAGTAAGACTAACACAATATAGGTAAAAATACAGTGAGGCAAACCAGCTGCCCAAACTACGTAATGAATAATTTTACAGAGGACGTTTGGGTATTTAACGACGGTACAGTCTTTTTGATAATTATAGATTCTAAAATTGTCAGGTTGTTGTTGTTCCGCAGTTGGCCCAAGATAGAAAAATCCTTGCTGTCCATATGTTTTACATGTTTTTGAGTGATTACGTATATTGGATTGTTCTGGATTAGATAACCTACTACCTGTTCTATGGCTTATGCCCCTGTGGGAATCAATTCGAACCTTCAACAGCCTCCTCGTACATCCCACGTATGTCCCGTGATCACATCTCGGGCAAGTATATTTATATACGACGCTGGACGAAAGCAGAGGACTGAGTTGGTCTTTGACTCTAAACAGCGATCCAATAGTTAAGGAATTTTTGGGGATAATTTTCATGTCCACAGCCGGAAACATCTTTTGAATAATGGATGTGCATGTTCTCCTGAAGGTATAATCATGCAAGAAAGGGAAACTTGCAAACATCTTCAGTCTCGATCCAGTAGATACAGGTATTGAATGCACCATTTTCTCTGTTAGCAGTTTGTTTAGAGATCTGAAAAAGAGCCGTGAAGGAAAACAATTATTATTAAAATATCTCACCAGAAAGGATATTTCGTCGTGAAAGCTCATCTAGTTTGATGAGTGAGTATAAGCTCCATGGAGGAGGGTTAAAATAGAGTTCCGTTTAAAATTAAAGAAACACGAACTGTAAAAATTAATTCCCAAACCAGTAAATGTGTTTTTTCTATACACACGTGTAAAAGCCTGAGTCATCTCTGGAAGCAATAAGATCAAGGAAGGGAAGCCTGTTATTTACCTCTTTCTCCATAGTAAGCCTTATGTTTGGATGTTGTCGGTTGACGAACTCCAGAAAGGACTCTGCAAGGCATTCATAACGAAACAAGGCGAACTTGTCGTCAACGAATCTCCGATAAAATAGGGGAAGGAACCTAATGGGACATTCGAATTGATTCCCACAGGGGCATAAGCCATGGAACAGGTAGTAGGTTATCTAATCCAGAACAATCCAATATACGTAATCACTCAAAAACATGTAAAACATATATTGACTGCAAGGATTTTTCTATCTTGGGCCAACTGCGGAACAACAACAACCTGACAATTTTAGAATCTATAATTATCAAAAAGACTGTACCGTCGTTAAATACCCAAACGTCCTCTGTAAAATTGTTCATTACGTAGTTTGGGCAGCTGGTTTGCCTCACTGTATTTTTACCTATATTGTGTTTGTCTTACTTTTTCTTTTGTATAGGTAGGTGTTTCTGAAATTTAGTGAAGTCCTGATGTGACTTTGGAGGTGCTTTTGAATTTCAACTTTTAACTTTTTACTTTTTTGAGAGCCGTTGCCATGACATTTTTAATATAAATTAAATTAAATTAATTATTAATGTTTGTAAATTTATAAATATTTTTAGCCTTGAAAATGTGACTTGGAATTCGTCGCGAAACGTCGGCATTGAAATAAACTGTTGAAAGATGAGGATGCCTTTTCCTACTACTTCCTTCGGGATATATCTTCTTTGAGCTCCAGCTCCGGCCCTTATGTACACACACATTATATATATATATATATATATATATATATATATAATATTATATAATATATATGTGTGTGTGTGTGTGTGTGTGTGTGTGTGTGTGTGTGTGTGTTCGTGTGTGTGTGTGTATAAAACATATATGCATGGCAACACATAAATGTTCATGTAATGGTATCAACAAACGATACACCTGCGAGTCGTTAATTTTTATTTACATATAAAACATTCAAGAATTTATTTACTTATGAAAATAATTTCAAGATTTCTAATGAGAGAAAAAAGATGATCTAAGTTAACTACTCGAAACATACCATATTTATTTTTCCCACTTTGCTGTGATGATTCTTTATATATTCCATAACTCAAATTCTTTCATTTTCTATAATCTTTATCCGAATGGAGAAAGAAATCAGAAGGGGCTGTTATCATGTTAAAGATTGAGAGAGAGAGAGAGAGAGAGAGGAGAGAGAGAGAGAGAGAGAGAGAGAGAGTGAGGGGTATAATTACGTTTATGGATGTATAAGCCTTTATTTTTCATGTTGCGTTCCATTTATATGTATCTGCAGAGAGAGAGAGAGAGAGAGAGAGAGAGAGAGAGAGAGAGAGAGAGAGAGAGAGAGATGAAGTGCTTGTGGAAGTATAATGCCTTCTGGTCCCTATTTCAATTTCCTGTGTTTGCTCATGAATTAAAGTTTATTTGCGAAGCATCAGCTTGAATGAAATATTGGGTTGCATGGGTATGTGCTCGAAGCACCTCTGTATAATTTTCACATGAGTTGCTTTAAATTATTCAAAAACTACTAGAGTGCTTCTGGTAAAATGTTGTCTACTAAATCTCTCTCTCTCTCTCTCTCTCTCTCTCTCTCTCTCTCTCTCTCTCTCTCTCTCTCTCTCTCTCTCTCTGTCTCTCTCTCTCTCTCTGGATTTCATTCTCACAGCCAATTGCTTGGTTTTAGATTTCAATATTGGTTATGTGAAATTCTACAATTTACGTGGTTCTAGGCAAAATGTTATCTGAAAGTTTGTCTAAGGTCTATTTTTGGGAAATGTTGGTACAGCTCCAATTATCCAAATCATTCATATCCACTGCAATGAAGTGAGATAAAGGAATGAATAGGAATAGTTTACTGGATGCCTTTATAGGGCTACTACAAAACAGCAAACATATGCTGAGGGAAACATTATGCTGAGGCTCAATGTTCAGGAATCAGAGGATGGGAGAGTTCTGAATCTTATGGAGATTTTGACCGGTAATCATGAAGATGAGGGTGATATTTACTCATCGGCCGTATCGTAAAAATCAGGAAATATTCCCTGACCTAAAACATTTTCATTCTACATCCACTCTCATTATCTTCTCTTTTGCTAATATTTGTGCTTTTCCTCTCTTTTCAGATTGTCATCAATGCAACCATCATTTCTTTCTTAAGTAAATTCGAGCATTTCGAAGAAAAAAAACGTCAGTCAATTATATCGCAAAATTATTGAAATGAGAAATCAGTTTTCCTTTGCGTGCGAATCTTGAAGATTCCCCCACTTCGACCAGACGACGAAATCAGGCTAGAAATCGTTTTCATGTGATGGAAATTCACTTACGGGGAGTAGACTTCCAGGAATGCTTTATTCCGTCTCGATCAAATGGCATTTTTCTTTTTATGCTCTTCGGTCCGTTTCTTTTTTATGGATTTTTCAGTGTGTTCGAGGGAATTATTTCGAATTTGCTGAAAAATTAGTTCAGATGAGGTCTAAAACCTTTAATTTATTTTAGTATTTATTTATTTACTAACTTGAGTTAGTTTGAGTTTTTTTTCAGTGCGGTTAATGTAAAAATAACTCGAAAGTTACATGGATATATATATAATATATATATATATATTATATATATATATATATATATATATATATATCTATATATATATATATTATGAGTTACTATATATATAATAATTTATTATATTAAATAATTAATATATATATATCATATGATATATGTATAATATGTTATAATATATTAATTTTATTAATTATATATATACATATATGACCTTTCAATAAGTTATATTCCATATCTAGGGTATATATATTATAGTATTATATGTATGATGTATATGTATATGTATATGTATATGCATATGTATGTATATATATATGTGTATATATATATATATATATATATATATATATATATATATATATATATATATATATATATATATATGTGTGTGTGTGTGTGTGTGTGTGTGTGTGTGTGTGTGTGTGTGTGTGTGTGTGTGTGTGTGTGTGTAATGACGCTTGCATTTTCAACTAATTTTATTTTTAGATAAAAGTGCGAATAGAGTAAAAAGCAGAGGGTTGTTTTTCAGTCCAAATTAAGGTGGTCTGCCCAGGGCTGTTTTTCTCTCCAGACAGTAGCAACGCAATAATGCCAAGGAAAACTACCTGGAATTTTTCTCGTTGGCAAATAAATCATAAACACTCTCAGAGTCTCGCCCACAATGTGAACGACTGCTTAATGTCACTGTAAATCAGCTTAGTGTCACAGAAAATCAGTTTAGATTCATCTCGCTTGCCATATAGTTTACACCTATTCCAGGTTTCAAAATCCTTTTCTTAAGTCAGTGCGAATGCTATAGTACGACAATAAGACACTCCTCAAAAATCTCCTCAGGATTCTCAGACTAACATTAGCGCGAATCGCCGTATCATTGCGAGAACCTGTGACACCCTTGATGACATCCTTCAGACCAAGGTATATAGAATAAGGGAGAGAGGTACAGTCACTTTGGTCGAAGAGGTAGTTGTGGGGTATTTCCGTGACAGGCCTGGAGGACAGGGTGGGAGCGGTCAAGGCACGTACTATCTTGGGAACGACTTAAGTACCTTGAGTCGAAGGGATTAGGCCTGTAAGTGTCAGATGTCCTTTTCACTGTTATCTTGTATACGTTTGGTGTTCTTTTGAATTCATATAGGTCACTGTACTACACATACAAAATCGTGGATTGATAATGTTTGGCTCTCTAATATATAATAGAAGCCTTAAATTAATATGCTTGACAGGACTTAAAAAAATATTCAATTAGCATTTGACCTGGCATTTATTTACAAAGGCTTATTTACAATTTTACAATACATTATTTAATAAACTAACATAAATAGACATAGATAACACATAACAGTATCTGGCTTCATAATGGAAATGAAAAATACTTAGTAAAAGTGAAAAAAACAACAATTCTTAAAATTTTCATGGCATTATTTAGTTAATTTATGCATCTTTTTCTTTTTTTTTTGCTCACTTGATAAAATTTGGGCATTCAGAGCTCTCATCCTAAAAAAACATCCGAAATCTGACAAAAAACAATATTACTTTAAAAAGCAAGGATACACAATTTTCAATATGGCGTGCCAAGTCGCATAATACTCCATTGCCTGGTCTCAGTGTATTTTCTCCATTGTATGTTGAAACATTTTTTCCATTACCTTTAATTAAAAAAAAACAACTCAGCACTTGGTTACGTTAATTTATCATCATGTCGCTCTACTGCACTATTCCAGGTACCTTTCACTTTTTTAAGTTTACTTCCTAAGAACTGATAATCTGGATTTAGATGCCACATAACCTCCAACATATCGAAGGCCCTCTTCGTCTGCAACATTCTCTAAAGTTCTTTCATGAAATTCATTTTCAAAGTTTTCTGAATCTTCTTCTGGCATCTTCTCATCTTCAGTAGAGGCAAACACCATTGCAGAAATCCCAAGCTCTCTTTCAAGATCAGTTTCATTTGAATCATTATTTTCACAACTTTTCTCTTGACTGAACATTCTTCCCGACATATTTGAAGAGTCGCACTCCTTCATCGAGTTACAATTTTTCCAGTTATAGAGTTTATTTTGCCAAGTAAATATGACCTTATTCTGTGTTTGACTTCAACTGGCGTAGGATGATCATAAATTGCACTCATTTGTCTAAGACAGCCAAACATGTTTTCCAGTCCATCTTGGTCAAGTCTGGAGGTAATTATGTATGATACATCATACTTACTTTTCAACATTTGATGCAACCTTGGCAAGGATTTACATGACACAATAAGTCCCTTTTGGATAGATCTTATTACTTTTGCAAACTCGCATTGTTTCAGCAGTACACTTCATATGGTCAAGGATTTTATTCTGTTCCGTCAGTTGCATCCCATAAGCATATCTAGATTTTTTTCTGTCATAAGGTACCTTTCTCACTAACTTGATTAAATGAGGAGCATCGGCAAAGACATGAATTTCTCTATCTGGTGCAGAGGGGTTCTCAAATGAAGGATTTTCTGTTCCTATATTGAGACTGTTCCATGTCACACACCATAGCCACAACAGGAAAACCGACAGACTCCACTTTTGTAATTACCTCAAATAACAGTCCCTTGGTAACCTTGGTATCAAAATTATAATATATTAGTTGTTTCCAAGATTCTGTTATTCCTCTGATCATAATGCTCTATACACGAGATTTAGGATCATAAAGCGTCTATGATCGTGATTGAGATATGGAATATGCCAAGTTTTCCCTTTATAGTCTCTATATATTTACTATATATACACACAAACCCCCATATATAAATATAGAAAACAGCTGTCATGAGTGTAGATAGTGTGAATAAATAAAAAAAAAAGTAAATAGGTTTTTCAAGTAATACTGAAAAATTGAAAAAGGCAGATTACCAACTTTGTGAATCAGGCATGTGAAGTGTTGGGATTGCATTGCTCTTCAAACGTCTGAATTTCATTGCTGGGGCTCGCGATCCTAGAAGTTCCTGCTGCAGGTCTCTTTCATATGCATTTTCTTCAAAATGTTTACTGCATATTGCGATGAGTAGTAGGGTTAAAGTTGTCCTTTCTCTTACAGCGATGAACTCATTTCCGTCTTGTTTCCTCATCACGAGGGAATCGGAAAAAGGATACCTCCTCCTTTTTTCTCTTATTTGAATAACAAACAAACACGGCGCAGTTGTTTGGCATTATTTAAATAATAATTTAGAATATATAAAAAATCAAAACTATGGTTGTATTCGAAGAATGTAAAAATAAATCACTGCAGAGATGACTGAAGTGACCTGTGATCTACATTTGAATGAAACGGTAGCTGAGTGACTTCTCGCCCTTAAGACCATTGTTAAATTCCCTGGTCAATTCCATATAATCCCCTTCAATGACCTCCAGCTGTCATTGGCTCCAGACGCCTACCATCTAGCAGACCACCTGCACTTGGTCAAAACACAGGGAAAAGAAGACATTCAATTTTCACACCATTCTTCAAACTATGGTGTCAATTCCCTTAGGGTCGCAATACCCATTTTAACACCTCCGCTCCGGCCGACCCCTTTTGACCCACCTGTGAGTCATATTCTGTAGGTATCTCTGGACCCAGCAGTCCATAACGAGTTGTGAGAAACTCATCGCATCTATAGCCTTGGCTTAAGCAAGAAGCCTACGAGCCCTTCCATTTTCGACTCATACTCCAGACGAGTTCCACAATAAGCCTCACAACGTACCACTCACCACAGACCTAATGCGACTGGCCATTCCAGTCGCGCCTTGCCTACTCCTTTTAATGGTAGGAAGAATATATACCTTCCTTGATGACTGTTTCTACTGGCTCATTCTACAACAAGAGTCTTATCCACTGACTCAATCAGGTAAAGTGCCAAGAACTGTACATTTGACTAGTTTCCAGTGTCTGTAATCCAGTCCCCAATCCTAAAGTATCCCCATTCTCACGAGCATTGTTTGCATGTATGTACGTTGTTCGCTACTTTGACCTATATTTACTAAATACCTCTCTTTTATCCTCCTCCAATTTTATAAACAGTAAGTAACGACCATTATAGTAATGAATTCTCATCATGTTGCTTTTTCAAGTTATACTTATCATCATCATCTTGCCTTTTTCAAGTTATGAGATGAGTAAATTCAGTGTCTCCAGATCGTAGTTGCGTATAATTCTGGCCTTTGGCTAAAACTATTGCAAACTCATATAGCCCAGTGCTACAAAGAATTCCACACCATCGTCGATATGTATTTTGGTCAATATTGTAAAAAAATAGGAATTGATTTATACGAGAGATTTATTACCTATCCCAGAAAATAAAGAATCGCCATTTCTTGGGGTAAATCCATAAAAGTGCTTTGAAATAACGTCACGTATACTGAACGGGAAAGTGAACTGAAGAGTTCAATACGACAAAGATTATAACAATGTACCCTTTCCGAATTGGCTCTCTCTCTCTCTCTCTCTCTCTCTCTCTCACCGAGTTTGCAGTATTGTGGCATATTTATTTTTGTTGCTTTTATCTCTCTCTCTCTCTCTCTCTCTCTCTCTCTCTCTCTCTCTCTCTCTCTCTCTGGACTATACTTCTATCCGGAGACTTTAACTTTCCTTTCGTAGGCTGGAAAGAACCAATAGGAGATTGTGGTTGTATTTATACATATAAAAAAGAGAGTAGTAGTAGTGCAGAAGATAAAAGGCAATTCGAAAAGCTATTAGATATGCTACTAGAATACAACATTCAACAAATAAATCACCTGCCAACAAGAAAGGAAAATACTTTAGACCTAGTATTTGTGAACGAGGTGAATTATGTTAAAGAAATAATAGTTTATAATGCGAGTATTTCAGACCATAATGTCATAGAATTAACAGTCCATTCCAAAGCCAATGAAAACAGAGATAAGCAAGAATTGAAAAAGTGGGAAGGATATGGAAAATACAACTTCAACAGTAAAAATATAAAATGGTCAGAAATAAATGAAGAATTAAACAAAGATTGGGATAACATTTTTGTAAGTGATGATATAAAGGTAAATACAGAGATATTATATAAGATATTAGAGAAAATAATGGATAAATATATACCGAAGAAGAAAAGTAAACATCAGTCGTGCATACCAAGAGACAGAAGGATCTTGTTCCAAAAAATCAGAAAGTGGAAAAAAGGTCTTGCAAAAGAAAAAAATGCATGGAAAGTGATAGAACTAAAAAGTTAGATAGAAAAAGCAAAACAAAAGATTATACAATCAAAAGAAAATGAAAAACGGGACTTGGAAGAAAAAACCCTTGTAAATATCAAGCAAAACCCCAAACTATTATACTCGTATGCGAAAAAGATGAATAAAAGAAGAACAGAAATAGGCCCTCTAAGAATTGAAGGGAGATTAACGAATGAAAAAAAGGAAATATGCAACATATTGGCAGAACGATATAAGAGAGAATTCACCCCAAGTATTGATAATGAAGATAATGATATAGAAGTAAGGAATGAAAATAGTGAATATTTAGCTGACATTGATATTAATGAAGCTGATATTGTGCAGGCTATTAATTAAATTAAAAATGGAGCTGCAGCAGGGCCTGATGGTGTCCCTGCTATTTTGTTAAAAAAAGTAGTTCATTCTATCGCAAAGCCACTTGCAATATTATTAAGACAAAGTGTAGGTACAGGCAAGATTTATGATGAGCAAAATTAGAGTATATTACCCCTACCTTCAAAAGTATAGGCCTGTGAGTCTAACATCACATATTATAAAAGTGTATGAAAGGGTAATGAAGAAAAATATTATGAAACATTTAATAAAGAATAATTTAATATAGGGCAACATGGTTCTGTACCCGGAAAAAGTACACAAACCCAACTGTTAGTTCGCCGTGAGAATATATACAAAAATATGAAAAGCGGAAATGAAAGAGATGTGGTTTATCTAGACTTTGCAAAAGCTTTTGACAAGGTAGATGATAATATATTAGCGAAAAAAATTAGAAAACATAATATAGTGGATAAAGTAGGGCGATGGTTAAAAGAATTTTTACACAACAGAAAACAGATAGTTATTGCAAACGATGAGAAATTGGATGAAGCTAAGGTAATATCCGGTGTGCCACAAGGTACGGTGTTAGCTGCATTACTGTTTGTTATTATGATTGCAGACATGGACAGTAATGTTAAGGACTCAGTAGTGAGCAGTTTTGCCGATGACACAAGAATAAGTAGAGAAATTACTTGTGATGAAGATAGGAATGCGCTACAAAGAGACCTTAACAAAGTATATGATTGGGCAGAGGTAAATAGGGTGGTATTTAACTCTGATAAATTTGAATCAATAAATTATGGAGACAGAGAAGGAAAGCTATATGCATATAGGGGACCTAATAATGAGACAATCACAAATAAGGAAGCAGTTAAAGACCTTGGTATGATGATGAATAGGAACATGTTATGCAATGATCAAATAGCAATTCTATTGGCAAAATGTAAAGCAAAAATGGGAATGTTGTTACGGCACTTCAAAACAAGAAAAGCTGAACACATGATTATGCTTTATAAAACATATGTTCGTAGTCCACTTGAATATTGCAATATGATATGGTACCCACACTATCAAAAGGATATTGCACAAATAGAGAGTGTACAAAGGTCCTTTACAGGCATGGAAACAGATAGAAGGAATAGCCGAAAACATCATGGAGCTAAAAATATCAGAAAGAGCAAGCAGAGGTAGATTAATAGTTCCCAAAACTATACCAGGAAAAATAAGGAAAGCACATAGGACATTAATCCACTACGCACCAGCATCGATAATGAAGCGTCTATTCAATGCGTTGCCAGCTCATCTGAGGAATATATCAGGAGTGAGCGTAGATGTGTTTAAGAATAAGCTCGACAAATATCTAAGCTGCATTCCAGACCATCCAAGATTGGAAGAGGCAAAATATACCGAAAGATGTACTAGCAACTCTCTGGTAGACATTAGAGGTGCTTCACACTGAGGGACCTGGGGCAACCCGAACAAGATGTAATGTCTATAAGGTAAGGTCTCTCTCTCTGAGTTTGTAGTGTTGTGGCATATTTATTTTTGTTGCTTTTATCTCTATCTCTCTCTCTCTCTCTCTCTCTCTCTCCGAGTTTGTAGTGTTGTGGCATATTTATTTTTGTTGCTTTTATCCATGTCTATCTAATGCCAATTTTTCTCTTCACATTACTAATGAGAGGGAAAATGTATCAGGTCATTCCTAAATTGTCCGCTAAATTTGTGGTTTCGAAGATTTTATCTTAAACTAAAGAAAGGATACTGATCAAAATATATCAATTACAATTAATTTCACCACTTCTTCGTTCAGTAACTCATCGGTAAACTCATTAGCGAAACCAAGGTCTATAGCATCTTTAGACCTGTTTTATAATTAAAGTGGTAAATTTGCTATTCTCATTCGGACAATCTGGTAAGGAGCAGTATGCGATTTAGTGCTATGAATAAATATTCCTCAATTATAGTCAGTAATCTATCACATATCTATATCTTTATCTATATCTATTCTATCTATCTATTATATATATATATATATTATATATTATATATATATATATATATATATAATGTATATATATATATATAAAAGATATTATATATATATATATTATATATATAATAATATGTATATATATATATATATATATATATATATGTTAATATATATATATATATATATATATATAGTATATGAATATTACATATATATATATATATCTATATATATATATATATATATATATATATATATAATATATATAAGTATATATATATATATATATATATATTGAATAATACATTTTTGGAAAGCTTAGACTTTTAGCTTTTTTCTATATAATCGTCGTTGAGATCAATGCATTTTTGCCTGCGATGTACCATCTTCTTAATGCCTGAATCCTAGAACTCTCCCGCCGCTCTGCGAAGGTAGCTTAAAACCTCTTCTTTCAGCTCCTCTCCGGTTCTGGAATGCGTTATGGACGTCTGTACGTCCGTCTTTGAATCCTCTGCACCATTAGCACGTGTTGTATGCTCATACAATTTTCTCCTACAATTTTCTCCGTAGACTTCACACAGTTGGGAATGAATGTTCGCCAGAGGCGGGAGGGGGGGGTGGGGGGGGGGGGGTGGGGGGGGACTGGGAGAAGGGGGGACTGGGAGAAGGGGAACCAGGCTACACTGGCTGTAGCCGGATCCCGCGTAACAGCGTTCCTTGCAACTACAGCTCCTTGAGAACCTTATTTTACGGACAACCCAAGTTATAAATATAATTATATATATATATATTATATATATATATATATATATATATATATAATATATATATATATATTATATTTTACCATCCTTATTCACACAGCAATTGCTCCCAGCTACAGAAAAAATACTAGTGTAATTATATGAGTAGGATTAACCAAAAAAAATAGTGCTTTTATTTGTAAATTTCGTCTCCTGTTAGTAAATAAGAAATTCATTATAATAAGAATTAACCTTTAATTGCAGGAGTGTTCTTCATCATGCTTTGCTTTGAAAGAAATTGACAATAAAACTGGTTGGCAAATGTTCATTTACCCTGTCTTGCAAACTTGGGTAATATAAATACGACATGGGAAGTCAGGGACCAAAGGTACACAGATTGGATTACCCACTGATACGCTAGGATAGACAGCCTTGGCCACCAGGTCACTTCTTAGTGACCTCAGCAAAGGATTTAATTATTTTGGCAGAATTTACTCATTTCCTTGGGGGAATTGGTTCAGCTGCCGTACCTCGATTTGTTGGTCTCTTCGGTATTCTAAAATATTGTAATCCTTTGTTTTCGTCTTGCACCTACGCCTTCGCTTATGGTGACTTGTTTTTGTTCACCCTTTGTAGAAACCAAGGACGTTAGATCTAGCCTCACTGGTGAAACATTATACTTCTCAGTGCTTTATTGACATCAAAATAAACTGTAAAGGAAAATATTCACGCAAATGACACATATGCACGCACACACACAAACACACGTGTAACAATCCATATATATATATATACATATATATATATATATATATATATATATATATATATATATATATATATATAAATATTTTCCTTTACAGTTTATTTTGATGTCAATATAATATATTATTTATATATATTAATATATTATAGTATATATTATATATATATATATATATATATATAACATATATATATATGTATATATATATATATATTATATATATATATATATATATATATACTAGACATACTAAAATACAGGAAGTCAGGATATCTCAAGTATTTTTCAACGATTTGTCGTTCGGGTATTTACTGTATCGGCCGATTACATAAGGTGCACCAGGACCGTCTGTCTTTTGTGCGAGATTAGCATGTTTTGTAGCAGAATGGCTACAAAAGTAGCCTCAGTCATTTCACTCTGTATTTATTAGTGATGACTGTATTGATCAAATGAATCTAGGATTCCTTTTAGCAGAAAGGAATCGAGCTTTTATCCAAAACTGAGCGCATTCAATTATTTTTATGATATATTTGGACATCTAAAAAACAGTAAGAAATTTACGGCAGTAACCATTATAGTGATCATTATTTATTCAATGGTCGTAAAAATTAACACAGTCAATGGTCGTAATAATACACACAGTCAATGACCAAAGGAAAATGAATCTGTTGGAATCCATTTTTACTGAAGATACGTCAACGAGGAATATAAATCTCCACCCTTGATTATGTCTTGATCCTCTTTCCATGTCTTTTTTGCTCAAAGAACATTCTGCTAAGATTAACGAACTGTAACCCTGCCCTCCCTTTGTATAGATAAGCCTATCAACCTCTCCTTAATTCAGCGTGAACTTGAGAATGTAGAAATGAACTATGAAAGTACTTGTTCACAGTTCTCAGTTTCACTCACCTTCTACATGTATTTAAGGATGTATGTGTATAGCAACATATGCATATGCGAATGTCCTCAGCTTCTAGAATAATTTCCATGGAATGATAAAACTAAATTAATTAAATAAATTATAGTTATTACAAGTTTTAGCAATTTTAGAATAAATAAACTAAATAATTTGCGGTCGTTAATCAGAAAGAAGTGCATCTGGAGTCAAGTTACATGCACTGAACATATCGTAGAATTTTAAGCAGTCAGGTGAGTATATTTTTCATTTTCCATTCAGAATAAATGTCAATAAAATGCAGTTAATTATCGATTTCTATTTGAGACAGATTAGGAAAAGTAAAACAGAGAGGATGGAGGTAGCGTCAGGTTATAGAACTTCAGTTCCGTGGCCATTCTCTGGCTAGGATTTTTTGACAATTGATTTGACTTCTTTGGAACTTTTATAAAAAAGATTAACCCCCTGGTCCCTCCCAAAAATCCCGGCATTTTTTTCCCATGGGCCAAATCCAAGATGACCGCCACTGCCATCATGAAAAACTAACTTTTGTATGAATACACTATTCTGGATAAACTGAACATGAGGATTCCAATTCTGACCTCCGTTTGCTGTTTTTACATAATTTTGACCCAAAAATCCAAGACGACCACAATGCGATGGAGCAAAAAACTTCATTTTGAAAAGGAGTGGAAAGTGTGGGGTTTGGGTGTGCCACTCATTCATTGAATGTGGGAAAGTGGAAGAGCAAAGTTTATTTTCATACATCTTACAAGTCAGTTGTGAAGGATGCAATAGACAAGCGGTATACCATTATTGCCATTAAGCACATGCCCTTTGCCTTCTTAATGGGAGAACTTCCTGTGTACGTTCTCATCACCCAGCTCAAGGGTGAAAACTCAAACAATTTCAAGATATAGTGCGCTTTCTTGGTCCCTTTCATACACAATGTGTAATGATGAGTGCTATCTACAAGCGTTACAAGTGGAGTGAGCTAGAAGAAGTACTTGTTGCCGATGGCTCTGTTGAACATGCTCTGAAAGGCAAGCTTGAGGCTCATGTATGAGGCACTTATCAGTCAGTTAGTGCAGGGTAGTCTTGTGCTTGACCTGGCTGATGAGACTAAGGAGAACCTCGAAATTCTATGAATCCCATGCTGATGCTCATGCAGCACTGCAGGATGATGACAAACTTGAGAGCCTCATAACAAATTTATTCAACCAGGTGGAGGGTAGGGACAAGGCAGACTACTGGAGGGGCCTCTTGACCATGACAGAAGCTCTCATGCAGAATGTTCATGCTGTCAATATCTGCAATTGGGACGAGTATGTCATCTTTCTGCATGACATGTTGCCATGGATTATAGCATATGACAACAAAAGATATGGAAAGTGGCTGCCAGATTTCTGGGCAATGCTGACAACTCTAGCTGCTAATCAGGTTGCCTTTCTCTAATATGGCTTGGGACATGTGGATTGAGTGTACCATGAACAAGGGCACCAAAATGAAGTAGGGCTGGCTCTCTATCCTCCAAAATGAGAAGCAGGTGCTAGTGCACTCCAGAAATGTGAACAATGTGACCCGGATTTGGGTAGCTCACAATGCCCTAGTCAACTGAAAAGTGAGGTTGTTGCAGATTGCAACTCAGCCCTTGCTACAGGTGAAGAAAAATTGACAAACTTATTGCAAGAACGATTGTTTAGTAAGAATACGTCCCTCCATGCACCCATCCCACTGAGCAAACACATGACTTTTGCCAAAGTGCTGGACAAAAAGAAGCCTGGACAAGACCTCAAGGCAAGAGCTGCTGAAATAGAATGGACAGCTCTTAAAGCTGTTGTAGACTTAGTTGATGTCAGTCAGCTTGTTGACCTACCTGAGTTGCTGGAGCTTTGTGTTGTTGAGGAGAGTGTGGCCTTATTCAATTACAACGGGACCTACAGGAAGACTCAGAAGAACCAGATCATCCAGAAGCTTTCTCTGCAACCTGTAGATATGCAGGAACCCTACATCACACTCATTGACATGGGAATGATCTGGAGGATGGCAATTCCATTAGCAGAAAATAGACAGACGCAAGATGGCATCCCATATAAGTAGTTAAACTATGTTCACAAGCTGTCATCCATTATTCTTGCCAGATATAGTGTCCATGATGAATGAATCATCTATGTTAATGACCCATATGATGCTGCTTACTCAAGAGATACTAAACGGCTTAGATAGATTTGGCGTGCTACGTATACAAGTATATTCGTACTTAACGGTTAAAAGATTAAAAGACATTTGCGGCCTACTGTTTATTTTTGTAAAATGTCACAGTGAAGTAATAAAAATTCATATATCACTACGTGTTCCAAACACTATCAATCGGCTATCATAGGATGATTCTGATGCTAAGTACAGATCCCCACAATGGAGTCGGCATTAACTTAAACCTCTCTTGATCGCCGAATGGTCTTGAGCGTCGAGTGGAAGTCATTTGATTGTACTGTCGGGGGTTTGAATCACTTAGGCACCAAACCATTTATCACTTTTAATTTCCCTTCAGTTATATATCCGAAGTAGCGCCAATTGGATATTAAACGACATTTTGTAAGCTTAATATATATATATATATATATATATATATATATATATATATATATATATATATATAGTGTGTGTGTGTGTGTGTGTGTGTGTGTGTGTGTGTGAACGTGTTTGTGTGTATGTATGTATGTATGCATGTATGTATATATATATATATATATATATATATATACAGTATATATAATATATATATATATTATATAACTATATATATATATATATAATATATATATATATATATATATGTGTGTGTGTGTGTGTATGTGTGTGTGTGTGTATGCCAGTGTGTTGTGAATGTATGTTGTTTTTATACATGTATATTCGTATGCTTGTTTACTTACGTGTTTCTGTATACAAGATCATTGCATCACATAAATATGTGCAGTAAAACTTATATCACAATAGCTTATATCCAACAATTCAGTTGAAGTGGTGTGATTTTATGCAATCATGTTGACTATTTTTCTGCAAGCCAATAACATATCCATCCGTTGCCTCGCTATGTCCACCTGCTTTTCATGTTGTAGACTCAGATGAAATTTAAATATCTTGGTCAGATATTTTGCTTTTTCTCAAAATATACAGGGACAAACAATCTCTCTCTCTCTCTCTCTCTCTCTCTCTCTCTCTCTCTCTCTCTCTCTCTCTCTCTCTCTCTCTCTCATATAGCTTCATGCCATGAATTATTCATTTCCTCAAAGGTAATTTGGTCGCTACGTGGTATACTTAATTATGACAATCGGGAGAAAGGCGGAAATCATTAGAATATAAATGGTGGAAAATTAATGGGCAACAGTGAGAAGACAAAAAGAGAAAGAAATAATAAAAAAAAAACTTTTCTTCAAATGTTCTTCCTACCTTTGCTTGGAATAGTTCGCTGTGACTTCACAATTTCCTTTTCATAGTAATATTGAAAAATTATATTACTGGAAGTTCCTTTTTTCATTCAGTGTGATTAAGTAAAATTAAAAGGTGGACAGCAAAACCCGGAAAAAATTCATGAAAGTTTGTTATCAAGAAGAATTGTAGCCTACTGATTATCATTCCTTGAAGACAATTAAAAGCTCTTCTTCTCATGTAAGTGCAAAAGGATTTGATTTTTGAACGAATGAAGGCATTAGGATGAGGTTTTTCTAACATCGTCCTTGGTTGGGTCAATCAATGGTACTTTTTATACACATCAAACTGTAAGAGATGATTAATGTGAGCTTGAAATAGTGAATATCTAAGAGCAAGAATTTACGTGTTGACTAATTAAAACTCTCGCCAGGATACCCGTATAAATGCTTATATAGGAAACGTATGTTTTAATATTAACGTATTTCATTTACAGCATATATACAGGCTATAAACTTTTCTCTAAGTATAAAGATCTTAGGCGATCACAAACACTGGGCATTTATTTTTACCATTCCCAATTCCATTCCGTAACTGTATATAATCTGGGAGGACTGTTGATCCACCTGTCAGGAAACAAAATGCAGGACACTTTAATTTGAACACTAATGTATGGAGGGGATAACAATGAGCTTCATTATATACAATTACTTCAACTTGTTCTTGGTAGCCTGTTTGATTGACTTATGAACTTATTTGTTTATTATATCTATTTCATATTTTGGGGATACTAATTAAGCAACCAAATAAAATAATTTCTTTATCTTAAGAACAGTTAGACCTCTGGAATTAGGATATTGAATACCCAGTTTTTAGCTTGTAGTCGTGTAATATATATATATATATATAATATATATATATTATATATATATATATTATATATATATATATATTATATATATATGTGTGTGTGTGTGTGTGTGTGTGTGTGTGTTTGTGTGTGTGTGTGTTTGTATGCTTGTGAGTGTTTGCGTAGGTGTTTGTAAAGTAAGCGTCCGGGTCAGCATTCAGCATTACCTTTGATTTAGCGGATCGTTAATGACACGTGTCCAAGAAGGGAAGTTTCTATTGTGGCGGAATCACAAGGTATGGAAGCTTTTGGCACGATGTGAATCGGATTTCTTGGTGTGTTAAACGAAAATGTGTGTCAGTGTGTGTGTTGAAAAAAAAAAAATTAAATACAATGGGCTCTAGTGGAAATTTTGCCATTCTTTGGTGAAAGTCCAGACTATACGGACGCATTGTAAAATTTTAGGAATCGGAATGACCTGTCTCAGAAAGAATGTCTCAAGTAAGGTAGAAACCTTAATATGGCATTTAACCATTGTGGAAATGAAACGGAATACCAAAGTGACTATGGTATTTTTGTAGATCACAGACTCGTAACCTAGGTGATGGATTTTGGGTGACCTTGAGGGAAGCGGGAGTTAGTTCATAACTATTATGATTTCTTGCAACAGTTTGGTTTGCTCTGGGAAATATGGTAATTAGGATTAATCATCTGGCATGCATGGTTTTTCATTTACTTATTTTTTTGTTAGAATTGCATGATAAATGTCTATTTTTGATTATCTAGAGTTTATTCAGAAACACACACACCTAGGTTAGGAGGTTTTCAGCAAAGTCGAGAGAGAGAGAGAGAGAGAGAGGAGAGAGAGAGAGAGAGAGAGAGTTGTTGGATGGATCTTAGTTATGAGCTGCCATTGTTGGCAACCGTTAACCGGTAAGCATGTATGGGGGTTATAGGAATAACAGTTATAAGATAACCTGATAAAACACACACACACACACACACACACACACACACACACACACACACACATATATATATATATATATAATATATATATATATATATATATATATATATATATATATATATTATATATGATAGAAGCCCATAAAACGCAAAAACGTAGAAAGTAAATACTATATTTCAAACACCAAACTGTGTCTCTTATCAGGTAGCGAATGGATGAGGAAAGTTATAGGAAAAAGCAGTATTTATATCAAGAGGTCACAGGTCAGCCCTTTTAAGTCACTGCGGTTGACAATTTCTCCTTAAATTTCTTAATTGCTGGTTGGAGGAAGATTTTATCTATAATATCTTCATTCCACGCACCCTTTGCGATATCAGTGTTTTTTTTCTTTAATGAAAGCTGATTCTACCATTTGGCTTTTGAACCAGCAATTGCTGCTATAAATTACATGTGATAAATTCCAGTTTATTCTGTGGTTATGGTTATTTATATGGATAAATATAGCTGAGCTCTGTTGTCCATACCTAACTGAACGTTTATGTTGTATTACTCTCTAGGGGGAGTGGTTTTACATTAGCTTTAGAGGAAAATTACTGCCCCAGAAATTAATAGAACATAAATGTTCAGTTAGGTATGGAAAACAGAGCTCAGCTATTCTTAACCACATAAATGACCATAATCACAGAATAAACTGAAATTTGTCATGTATAATTTATAGCAGCAATTGTCAGTTCAAAAGCAAGATGGTAGAATCAGCTTTGATTTAAAAAAAAAAGAAAAAGAAAACAACAAATATCACAAAAGGTGCGCAGTAAGATGATGTTATTGATAAAATCTTCCTCCAACCAGTGATTAAGAAGATTAAAGAGAAATTGTTAACTATAACTTTTCTTTAACTTTTCTCATTCATCCCCTACCTGATGATAGAAACAGTTTGGTCTCTGAAATATAGCATTTCCTTCCCTCAATTTGAGGTGTTTGATATGTAAAGAATCAAGTGTTGTTATATATTGGCTGTGTTGGGTATTGTCAATTATCGAAAAATGTTTTTTGTTAATTTAAATTTTACATATCTAGCACCTCGTTCCTTCCCTCATTTCGAGTCAATACTCTACTCAGCTTTTCTTGGCGTTGTCGAGGTCTGGGCAAACGACGGTCCTACAGCCATTCCTCTCTTATCCTCCGCTTTGTAAAGGTTGTTATTCCTGTTTAATCTTAAATTTCGACAATTTTAATGTCACCTTGTAAATAATTTTAGTTTTTTTAATTCTTAACAACTAGTTTTTATGGATAACTTTAGTTTTTTATGTATTCCTTTTTAGATTAGCAAGTAAACTTTAATTCTATATTTTCTAAATGTGAATTGTTTTTATATTACAGGCTGATGATGTGTCAGTATAGCACGAAACGTTTCTTAATAAACTTTTATTGATCCTCTGAGTTTCGGTAACCCTACTGATGACTATAATATATATATATATATATATATATATATATATAATATATATATATATATATATATATATATATATATAAGATATATATATATATATATATATATATATTATGATGTGTGTGTGTGTGTGTCTTTGCGTGTTTGTTTGTATGTGTGTGTTACTTAGGTGTATTTTCTGTCTTATACAATTCCTATCGAAGTCAATGTCATTTTCTGCAGCTACTGTCTTCTTATCTAGACTTTCAATTAGCCTATTCTTCTTCTCTACTGGCAAGTCTCCTAGAAATAAAGAAAATTTATTCGGTATTCCTTCCATTTACTATTTCTTTTTATTAGTCGACAGGCCGTTTCGTCTCCTCTCAAGGGCAACTTCCTCCAGCCTGTTAATTTATATTA
The DNA here is from genome assembly GCF_015104395.2 of Macrobrachium nipponense. Lineage (NCBI taxonomy): Eukaryota > Metazoa > Arthropoda > Malacostraca > Decapoda > Palaemonidae > Macrobrachium > Macrobrachium nipponense. The sequence goes on from NC_087201.1 coordinate 42,716,075, forward strand.
TTCTTGCAATAGCTGCGCTTCTGATATACAGCGGCAATTTGGGAACGAGTTACTCGCTTAATTTAGCCAGTGCTAGCGTACAACCACCTTAGACCTATTTATCTTTCTGTCTATACCTCTATGTGTTTATATGTATATGTATATATGATATATATATATATATATATATATATATATGTGTGTGTGTGTGTGTGTGTGTGTGTGTGTGTGTGTGTGTGTGTGTGTAGAAAGGGAATTTTAAAATCTTTGTATACACTATTCTCTCTCCTCTCTCTCTCTCTCTCTCTCTCTCTCTCTCGGGGCTCTCTTCTGCTATGGCATGTTCATCACATCTTTCGTTTACCTAATAGTGAAATGAAGGAATTATCATTTCTGGCTAATACTTTGGTAAGTGACAGCCTGGAAGCACCGGACAATGTTGACAGTAAGAGTTTTTCTCAATAATGAGATTGGAGTGATCTGGTCTAGTTTTTCCAGCCACATTTGCTTCTTTTACCATAACTAATGAGTTAAGTATCTGGTGAACAACCATCTGCAATGACTGATGCTAGGAGAGGTGGTGAGGAGGGGGGAGCATGAGAAAAGAAAAGCACTATCATATAACAATGGTTGTGGTAAAATAGATATTATCTTTTATTATCAAGTATGAGAGAACCCCAACGAGATAAATTCCTTTCCCTCTCTTTTGATTGTAAGAATAGTTATTCTTAAGAGGGTTGGTTAAAAAAAGCCTGCTCGAAGACTATAGAAATTAAGTTTCAAAAATTGTTCTTGGAACACGCATTGTAATTATAACTGGATAGGGAATGATATAATCTTTGTTCTAAGGTAATTATTGTTGAGCATTTTCCAAGGTATTTAAAAAAATTGCACACATATTATTATACTAATTCCTCACAGTACGCAAATTGTATTCTGGTAATTTTTTTCCCAAATTAATGTGAAGTACCTGTACTCTAAAATAAAATAAATTTTGTTTGATAAGCATAACATATGCATTAAGGCTTCGTTGATTAGTGCACTTAGAAAAATTATTATAGCTATTTCCATCAGCTTTAAATATTGGCCAATTCGTGGCTCTGTCATTCTGTCATACTGATGATGAGTTTGAATTGGATAGACAGTTGTTGCTGAATTGCCAGCGTGTGCTTCTCACCTAAATGATACCGAGATATAACTAAATAATCACTATATGGTATACTTTTAGATGTATTTCTCTTGAGCAGTTTTCAGTAAGGTTAATATGCTTACCTAGTATGTAAAACAATTCATGCAAATGGCTTGTGGGATGGAAAAATCAATCGCTCATCAATCCTGGCAGGAAGGAATGCAGAAAAGAAAGTGAAGGAGATTCATAATCCCAAAAATAAAAGATATGATCAATTTTTAATACATTAAAGATCATAGGAATTACCCATATATGAATCTAACTATAATTTCATGACATGCCTGTACAGTAGATACTTTACGGGAAATAGCCTCAACGTTTAACTATCACCAAAATCTTAAATTGGACAATGCAAGGCAATATAGCATTCTTGATATGTTATAGAAGCGACGGAACTGGAGAATTAATGAAATACGACCTATGATTTTGGCTGGGCTGGTACACTTATTTACTATATACTACAAAATACCTAAACAGCAGAGTACCTATTAATCCAACCTTTTCGTCATTTATCTATTAGTTGAAATTTTTGAGGAACTCAGGACATCACAGAGGAGAAAGACAGCAAACGCCACGGAAAAGCCTGGCGGGGGTCTGGTAGCTGGAATGCAATATACTGCGAATTTTAGAAATGCAACTAGCTTTTATTTCACTATTTGAAAAGGCCATTGCTTTTCAACCCTTTGATGAACGTAAAGTTTCCAGACAAAGGCAGAGATATGAACTCTTATGCGTAGGCCCGCCCTCCGGAATATGCACTTGTACCTCACATATATAATATATGAAAGATATATTTAATATTCTGTTAACACTTGTTATTTTCTTTCTCATTACCACCATATTTACGCAATTATACGTTTACCTTATTTTTGTTTCACACTTTCGCTAGCATTTCCACGTTAATTCCACTTATATTGGCAAACTAATTTAATGTTCCTTCGTAAATGGGAGGTGAAGTTTACTGTTAATCTTCAACTTGAATCAGCATAGTTTATTAATGAGGTACAATTCATAGATGTATAAAGATAAACTTTATAGTTTCACCTTTAATGATTTTTTTTTCAAATGATTTTCTTTAATGAAATGTCAACTCTTGTGGGATGTACACTTCATCGACTCGTCATCTTGACCAACTAGACTCCAAAGGGGTCATATTGAATATTAATTCCTAGAAATATAACCGGAGAGTAAGATTATCATTGAATTGTGGTTCTCGAAATGCTTTATGAGAATGTTTGCACAGAATTTTTAGGGAGAATGTTCCTTTGCTCCTCTATAGAATTCGAAATATTCCAGGTCTGCTCTCTCGCTCCTAATTGCGAACTTGAATGCCATAATTGCATATCATAAACGACCTTTCAAAACTGAATTAGGGATCCATTCCTGGCCACATTAACATTCCAGCTCGCTTCCCGGTCTCGGAATACCATCTCGCCCTCCCAGTCGATTTTCTGCGAAATTCCTAAAACGAGGCTAATTATGATCTGCATTAACGAACATTTACAGGTATTTTCACGGAGGCTTCCGTTCTTTAAATGGGTTATTTGCTCGTATCGGTGCTAGTAATTGAATATGTGTATTGTCAATACGTAATCCGGTTGGACATGGAAAGTCATAGATACTCTTTGCCGGAGTTCTTAATGGCCACCTGGATATATACGTATATATATATATATATATATATATATATATATATATATATATATATATATATATATATATATATATATATATTCTGTTTCTTGTTTTACCTTCCTAGTTTAACAAATATTGCATTCTTTTACACATTCCTTTCATAATCAGTAGACCGCCCCGTCTCTCTCTCTCTCTCTCTCTCTTTGGAGTTGTTAAGCAAAGGAATTTTATGATTCTAAATTATGGGTTCTTCATATATATATATATATATATATATATATATATATATATATATATATATATATAATATATATATATATATATATATATCTATATATCACTATATATATTATAATGTCCGATAGTAACTATATCTATATGGATATATATATATATATATATATCATATATATATATATATTGTATATTAATATATTATTGGGTTTATGTTATTATATACGTATATATGTATATATATATATATATATATATATCTATGTATTATATTATATATATATATATATATATATATATATTATATATATATATGTATATACATATATATATATATATATATATATATATATATTATATATATATATATATATCTGTTTCTTGTTTTACCTTCCTAGTTTAACAAATATTGCATTCTTTTACACATTCCTTTCATAATCAGTAGCCCGCCCCCGTCTCTCTCTCTCTCTCTTTGGAGTTGTTAAGCAAATGAATTTTATGATTTTAAATTATGGGTTCTCATTTCATATCGGTTATTTTCATTATACATTTTCTTTTTTAATAAAGGGATATAATAATTAGTGCACGAAGAGAGCATTTGATATTTTGACAAGAATAAAAAATCCTTGTCTTTTTCATTGTTATGTTGAGGTTTGTTTTCTTCCCTCCCGGTATATCTGCTATAAATATGGAATTTTTATCCTATCAATAAGGATATCTCTGTGAACTGGTTATTCAGCGCCACTTTTTTTTAACTTATTAATGAAAAACCACTACGCCTTTAATCCTTATCTTTTCCGCGGTTTCTTCTTGGGCTATCTTATTTATAGTCCTTAGTTTTAGTCTGGTTTTATTTGCTTTTTCATTTGTTCTCATTGTTTCAATTTAACCCACTAACCCAGTACTTGATAATGATTATAGTATTATTAATTTTTACGTGTTTTATTGTTCGCCTTTTTAATAACTTCAAAGCACCTTACAGTGGAAAACAACACATTAATTCCCCATTTAAAAAGTAACTGTGTTCTGACTGCTTCCCAAGCCATTATAGCTTATCTCTGCCGTATCTCTTCCACTCTTGTCCACGTTATTGGTAGCGGAAATCGTAAGTTATAAGAGTAGGATTAATTTCAACCATCTTTAGAGTGAACTCTTTTTGAGGTTGTAATGTGATGATATTTTCTGTATTTGGCCAGTTCACGAAAATCTCCAGGAATTCCTTAATAATCTCAATAATTTAGTCCCTTCTATAAAATTTACTGTAGAGGAAGAAAGAAATTGTAATTCAAATTGTGTTGATGTAAGTGTCCATAGAAATGATAGAAATTTCACCTTTTCAGTTTTTCGAAAATCAACTAACATTGCCTCTTTTGTTTATTACTACCCCAATCACCATCAAAATGTTAAATTCTCTGTTTTTTCTAGGATGTTCCTAAGGGGTTTACGTGTCTGTAGCCCGCAGTTTATTGACACTGAAATTAAAACTATTAATTTTATGATATTGCATTGAAACTTAAATACCCAAGGACTTTTGTAGATGTGGCATGGAAAAGAGCTAGAAAAACATTTTATTCAACTAATGACAAACTTGAATTTAGTAAGCATAACATTCTAAAATTACCCTTTGGTGAAAGGTTTTTAGATATTCCTAGAATTTTAAAGCTTTTTAACATAAATGTTGTTTTCCGTAATATTAATATCAAGAGTTTAGTAATCAAAAATTCTCCTAAAGATCTTCCAGGCTGCATATATGAAATTCCTTGCAAAAATATGATAAATTCTATTACGGACAGACCGGTAAATCTCTATCGCAACGTCTCAAACAGCATCAATATTCTGTGAAAACTGGGCAAATATCGAATGTATTATTCATACATATGAGAGATTTAGATCATCCTATTAACTGGACTCAAGCAAGAGCCTTAATCCCATGTAATGACACAGTTAAAAGGAATATCATTGAATCTTGTTTCATCAAGTCAAATAAGAGAAATGTTCTAAATTTAAGTCTTGGTTATTTAAACTTGATGCTTTCATAATAAAAAAAAGTTGTAGATAAATATAAGCAATAAAATAAATATATTCAGTTTTTACACGTTTTGGACTGTAAAGATACTTTGTAATTTCGTTAAGGTCAAATTTGTTTAGGTTTGTGACCGTGTGATATCCGATAATCCTGGATTATCTCTTTTAACTTTTACTCTTTTGACAATTAACCATCTGGTATTCTTGATCTTGTTGTGTACCTGAGACCTTTCTCTCCAATTGTATTTCATTAGCTCCTTGACAATGTCTTAGTAAAGACGAAAGAGCTTGGATTGCTGACTATCATTTTCCTGTGGTATTCGCTTATTTAATGAAGTCACGTGCATCTACTGTGATTTTTTAAGCAGCTATATATATATATATATATATATATATATATATATATATATATATATATATATATATATATATCTATATATATATAGATATATATATATATATAGAATATATATATATATATATATATATATATATATATATATATATATATATATATATATATATATATATCATATATATATACTATACTATATATATATAATATATATATAATATTATATATATATATATATATATATATATATATCTATATATACATATATATAGATATATATATATAGATATATATATATATATATATATATATTATATATATATATTTTTTTTTTTCTTTCCTTTTACTTTATGTACACGAAATTTGGTCGGCAGATAGGATTTGCTACAAAAGTCTTTTATCATAATTCCACATTTTGAGTGTGTGTGTGTGTGTTGTATGATGGGTTACCGTAATATAATTTTGAAGTTTGGCTGGGGATTTTCTCGAAAAGATTAGTGACACCTGTGATTCTTAAAAATATATATGGAAGCTAAACTCAATTTTACGATAAATACTGAATTCACTATAGTTGTTCCTCTAGAGTTTAGAAACGATTCCATATTTCCTGTTGAATATTTTTTGTAACCAAACTTTTCTTTGCACCGTTGTTTCACGTCATTACTATATTATATTTTTGCAGATGCCAAGATCGTGCTTTGTGCCGGGATACATGATTAATTATCATTATTCCCGTGCAACAGAGGTGTCAGTATTCCTGTTCGCAAAAGATGAGCAACGACGGCAACAGTGGATAAAATTTATCCTGAATCAGCTGTCAGCGATGTTGATACACTCACCCAGTGTATTAAAGTCATCGACGACTAGGAGTTACTGGAAAGTGACTCAGAAAAAGACAAAGGTTTAGAGAGAGGAGTATTATGGCTCTGTGCCGAGTAGCTAAAAATGTTTTGTAAAAAGAGAAAAGCATACAGATGTGATTTTTTGGTTTGGGCATATAGTGTGTATTTGTCAAGCCCATCACTGTGCTCACACCTACGTGACAGTAGAGTACTAATCCTGATTACCTAAGGAAACTTAATGTATCCAGTGCAAAGTCAGTGTGTACTGAAAATTTTCTCTTTGAGAGAAGATTTTGCAACACTAAACAGAGAGGAAAAATGAGTAATTGTGCTGCTTGATGAGATATATGTAAAGAAATGTCTCTCATATAAAGGTGGTAAACTTTATGGTGCTTCTCTAAGCTCAACAGTTCAGGCTTTTATGATTTCATCTATCCTATCAAAAACAATGAAAATGTGCCGTGGCAAACTTGCCTCCTGCATTCCATATCCTTATGTTTCAAGCGTGTCACCTTTTTCCCCTTTTTTAATACAGTTCATTTACTGAAATGCAAACGATATAATTGGTTAAATCAGAAAAATCCCATTCAAACTTTTGTAATACCTTTACCTTCCAACTACCAAATTCCTGAGAAAGCAAGTATTATGCCACTTAAATAACTGTACACAAAAGAACGTGATCAATATGTTAAACTATCTCCGGGTTTATCAGAGAAAGTTCTTTTTCCTACTAATTTGGAATGACAGAATATGCTACAGTTTGTTGTAAGACTGTTTGATGAAACGAATGTAACTGCACTGAAATCAATTAATATTTGTGATGTGCCAGGTACTGTTACTTTCTTGGAACAAATAATATCCTGGTGGCATATTGTAAACGTAATAACTCTAAACAAAGGTGTCCACGTACGTCAAAGAGAATGTAACCGTATTAGGCAAGATTCATCTACAGATCCAAACTAGATATTTCTCAGTAAATTTGATCATTGGCTTAGGGCCAGGGAAGAGTTGGATATGTTTTTGCATGGTAGGATTGGTAAATTGTCGAGAGAATCATGTTTTGCTTGGAGGCACATAATACATCAACACTGATAAAATTATGTGATTATCGGCTGAAACCCCATAACTTTCATTATATATTACTTGGCAAATTCTAAACAGACAAGCTGGAACCTAGATTTGGACAGTACAGGAAGATGAGTGCTACAAATTATAATGTAGCTCTTGCTCATGTAATGGAATCTGAAAAGAAGCCAAAGGTTATAAATGTTTTTTCCATGACTTTTTCGAAGTCTGGTCCATTAACCATCTCTGAATTAAACCCCTTTTCACATGAACCTAACTCTAAGTGTGATTCTGTAGAATGTTTAGAGAAATTCATGGGAGTTGAGAAATAGGTTGAAGAGGAAGTCTTGTCAAAGGATGATGAAAGTTTTATGATATACATTTCAGCTTATGTTGCTCACAGTATTAAAAGAAAGCTGAATGTCAACCATGTTTAAGTAGTGTCTTTCTTGACAAGTCAATTGAAGCTGATATTCAGTATCTCAAAATTTTTGGCTGATGTGGCTTGAAATGGCCGACAGATTTTACAGTCTCAGTCTGCATTTCCACTTACCATTTCAAGCACTTACTGATTATTTCAGGAATGATTTTCTGCAATGCAATAATCAACGAGAGGTTCTTGTTAAGCTAGCCATCAATTTTCATGTAAAGTCTTTTGATGTGAATGAATGTCGCCCATGCAGTAGATCAGTAAATGCACTACTTTGGATGTGCATCTGGCCTCTGGCCAATATTTTATTAAATAATTTCACAAAGACATACAATAACGAAATAAGTCATGAACAAGATAAAAAAAGAGAAATCTTTCAATGCTTGTGTGCTGAAGTAATGTTGAAAGGAAACTATAAATTGCTTGTAATTTCATAAGAAAATTACTACAGGAAAATATGCTTTCTCCTGGACCCCTTTAGAAGAGAATGGTCTAAGAATATTGATTAAATATTTTGATAAATTATTAAGCTTTTATGTTTTTTTACCTATTATTATTATTATTATTATTTTTTTTTTTTTTTTTTTTTTTTTTGCTCTATCACAGTCCTCCAATTCGACTGGGTGGTATTTATAGTGTGGGGTTCCGGGTTGCATCCTGCCTCCTTAGGAGTCCATCACTTTTCTTACTATGTGTGCCGTTTCTAGGATGACACTCTTCTGCATGAGTCCTGGAGCTACTTCAGCCTCTAGTTTTTCTAGATTCCTTTTCAGGGATCTTGGGATCGTGCCTAGTGCTCCTATGATTATGGGTACGATTTCCACTGGCATATCCCATATCCTTCTTATTTCTATTTTCAGATCTTGATACTTATCCATTTTTTCCCTCTCTTTCTCTTCAACTCTGGTGTCCCATGGTATTGCGACATCAATGAGTGATACTTTCTTCTTGACTTAGTCAATCAACGTCACGTCTGGTCTGTTTGCACGTATCACCCTATCCGTTCTGATACCATAAGTCCCAGAGGATCTTTGCCTGATCGTTTTCTATCACTCCTTCAGGTTGGTGCTCGTACCACTTATTACTGCAAGGTAGCTGATGTTTCTTGCACAGGCTCCAGTGGAGGGCTTTTGCTACTGAATCATGCCTCTTTTTGTACTGGTTCTGTGCAAGTGCCGGGCATTCACTTGCTATGTGGTTTATGGTTTCATTTTTCGTATTGCACTTCCTACATATGGGAGAGATGTTATTTCCGTCTATCGTTCTTTGAACATACCTGGTTCTTAGGGCCTGATCTTGTGCCGCTGTTATCATTCCTTCAGTTTCCTTCTTTAGCTCTCCCCTCTGTAGCCATTGCCAATTGTCATCGCTGGCTAGTTCTTTAGTCTGTCTCATGTATTGTCCGTGCATTGGTTTGTTGTGCCAGTCCTCTGTTCTGTCTGTCTTTCTCCTGTCTCTGTATATTTCTGGGTCTTCGTCTACTTTTATCAGTCCTTCTTCCCATGCACTCTTTAGCCACTCGTCTTCACTGGTTTTCAGATATTGCCCCAGTGCTCTGTTCTCGATGTTTACGCAGTCTTCTATACTTAGTAGTCCTCTCCCTCCTTCCTTTCGTGTTATGTATAGTCTGTCCGTATTTGCTCTTGGGTGTAGTGCTTTGTATATTGTCATATGTTTCCTGGTTTTCTGATCTATGCTGCGGAGTTCTGCCTTCGTCCATTCCACTATTCCTGCGCTGTATCTGATTACTGGCACTGCCCATGTGTTTTATGGCTATTATCATATTCCGGCGTTGAGTTTTGACTTGAGTATCGCCTTGAGTCTCTGTATATATTCTTTCCTGATCGTGTCCTTCATCTCTTGGTGTTTTATATCCCCTCCTTCCATTATTCCCAGGTATTTGTATCCTGTCTCATCTATGTGTTTGATGTTGCTCCCATCTGGTAGCTTTATCCCTTCAGTTCTCGTTACTTTGCCTTTTTGTATGTTGACTAAGGCGCATTTTTCTATTCCAAACTCCATCCTGATGTCCCCAGATACAATCCTTACAGTCTGGATTAGGGTATCTATTTCCTTGATGCTCTTACCATACAGCTTGATGTCGTCCATGAACATTAGATGGTTGATTCTGTTGCCTCTTTTCTTGAGTTGGTACCCGGCATCCATCTTCTGTAGTACTTTTGTCATGGGAATCATGGCTACTACGAAGAGTAGTGGGGACAGTGAGTCGCCCTGGAAGATCCCTCTCCTGATATTAACCTCTGCTAGTCTTATTCCAGAGCTGTAAGTATTGTATTCCAGTTGCGCATTGTATTTTTGAGGAAGCTGATGGTGTTTTCCTCTGCCCCATATATTTTCAGGCATTCTATTAGCCATGTGTGTGGTATCATGTCGAAGGCTTTCTTATAGTCTATCCATGCCATGCTTAGGTTGGTTTTCCGTCTCCTACTGTTCTTCATTACCATTTTGTCTATCAGGAGCTGGTCTTTTGCACCCCTACACTTCCTTCTGCAGCCTTTCTGTTGGTGGGGGATGGTGTTTGTCTCCTCTAGGTAGTTGTATAGCCTTTCACTGATGATACCTGTTAGTAACTTCCACATTATTGGTAGACAGGTGATAGGCCTGTAGTTACTGGCTATATTTCCCTTACTCTTGTCTTTTTGTACTAAGGATGTTCTTCCTGTGGTCATCCATTTGGGTGCTTGGTGATTTGAAATACAATGCTGGAGTTGTTCTGCTATTCGTGGGTGTAGGGCCTTGAAGTTTTTGAGCCAGTATCCATGGACAACATGGGACCTGGGGCTTTCCAGTTTGGCATTTTCTTTAGTTGGTGTCTGACTGTGTCTGTCGTGATCTCTGTGAATCTTTGTTTTATTCTCCCTGTTTCTTCTTCCTTGACTTCCTGGAGCCATGTTGCATGTTTGTTGTGTGATACCGGATTGCTCCATATGTTTTCCCAGAGTCTCTTACTTGGTTCGGCTTCAGGAATTTCTGGGTGGTTGCTTCTCTTAGTTGGTTGTATAGTCTTTTCTGGTTGGTTCCGAATAGTTTGTTCTGTTGGTATCCCTTATTCCTGTTCATGTACCGTTGGATCGTGTGTGCTTTGGCCTTAAGCCTCTGTTTTACATCTTCTATTGTGTTGTTTAGTCCCCTCTCTTGTACTTTGTATTTCTCGTTGAGTTCCTCCCTTGTTTTCTTGCTTCTTAGCCTTTTTTCTGCCATCTCTTTCAGTTTACTCAAGTCAGATCTCATCACCATGATTTGCTTTTCCAGGCGCCTTTTCCAAGGAGGTTGCTGTTTTGGTTTCTGTTGGGTTGGTTGTGCTGGTGGTGTTGGTGTTCGAATCCCCATCAGTTCTGCTACTAATCTTGCTCCTGCATATGTCAAGTTATTTGTTTCTGTGATACTGGTGGTGTGTATTATGCCCATTATTTCATTGACCTCACTTGTTTTCTCCCTTAATTTCTTGGTGTTGTAGGCTTTCATGGAGGGGATTTTTATTCTCTCTGTATCTGGCTCCATCCATTGTCTAATCTTTTCTACCCATTCCGTCCTCTCTGTTACTTCGTCGGTGTTTCTTCGTGTGTCGTTGTTTGATACCTCATCCTCCCTGTCGTCTTCTGTGGCATCGTCTCTCAGTTCGTCTTCGTGTAACTCGTTGTCGTGTGACATTTCCCTTTCCAGTTCTTCTCTTTCTGTTGGGGAGAGCCAATTCTTTTTCTTTATGTTCCTTACTTGGTCTGCCAGCCTCTGCTCTGTTTGGGGGGTGTTGTTCCTCTCATTCCAGATGTTGACCAATCTTCTTCTATATCCTCTCTCCGTCGGGTTGCTTCTGATGTAGCATCTCCATATTCCTTATTTTCTTCTCTTGTCCATTTCTTCCTTTTTGCCTCTGTAGCTCCAATCTCAGGCTGTTGATTATTGTCGTTGTGGTGATCAGTTGCTGGATGACGACCTCCAAGTACCTGACCGTCTTCCCCTTCAATTGGGTTGAATACCTGGTTGCCGGACGAAGCTCCTCTGTTGCCAGAGGTTCCATTTACGTCGTTGTCGTTTATTCCTTCATTTCTTTCCATCATTGCTGAGTTTTGCTATTTAACCCATAGCTGGACCCTACCCCATCAGGGATAGGTACTCATTTACAGCTGAGTAGACTGAGGAAATTATGGTAAAGATCCTTTCCCAAGGAATCAACGCCGAGGAGAGCGGTCACCCATCCAACGACTGACCAGCCACTATGTTGCTTAACTTGACTTAAGTCTGTTGACGACCTAACCCACTCCTCCACGGCGCCACATATTTATTATTATTATTATTATTCATTATTATTATTATTATTATTATTATTATTATTATTATTATTATTATTATTATTATTATTATTATTATTATTATTATTATTATTATTATTATTATTACAGCGTGATAACAAGGTGGTGTAAATATATAATGTTCTGCCCAATTTCAGGTACATTAAATTGCTGAAGTAACATAAATGCGAAAAAAGGGAAGCGGGCAATATCTGTTACAAATGAGGTTTGTAGCAACACTCGTGGTAATCAAAAATAAAAAAAACTACCCTGTGTTGGAAGACTAAAATCGATAGAGTAAGAGGAGCAAACGAAAGAAACTAGGATTAATATTTTAGCGAGAGAAATTTCTGCCACGCCCCCGGCAGTGACGTCATTAATCCTAGTCCCAGGCTTTGAGTAACTAGACGGTAATGATTCATCTCTTTCCTTTGAGAAATCTTAATAACATTATTCATATAGACATGCGGCAAAGGAAAAGTTAGTGGTTCAATTCCAACCGAAAATGTTCGCGAAACAAAGAAAATCTATTTCTTGGGGAAATTATTTCCGGCTTTCGGATATATCCCGGGAAGGTTATGCCAATTTCCACCTTACATTTGCATAACAAGATGGTGCCTGGGGTGACTAGAAAAGAATGATGTGGGAGAAATTGCGGTTAGAATAAAGATCACTGTTCCTGGAATCACGTTGGGGCTATTTCTTTGGGGAGCAAGGCTTTTTAAGCATGCTATTACTATTGCATATTTTTCAGTACATGTTCGCGAGAAAATAAGGCGTCATCTAGTCATAAATGGCTCGATAATTTTGTGTGGCATCACTGCACTGTGGTAACCTGAAGTGATCGTAAATGGTTTTGCGGAAGCAGGTCAGTGAATTGAGTAAATCCAAACAAAAGATATTACAGGTTCAAATAAACCAGGGTGAAAATTTGAGAGGAGACAAATATTAAATTGAGAAACTGTCAGACATAAGAATAAATAAATATAAAATTTTGAGAGGACTCTGACCTAGAGCATGAATGTCAGCTCACAATCGATAGAGGTCTAATGAAGGAATCGTTATTCGTCAAAAGTGTAAGTAATGCCAAGGAAATCTGCAGGAAAAGTAATTTAAAGCAAGTGTCAATAAGATGTTTGAAATCTTGATCGGTCACTTTACCAAGAACTTAGAAAACGTCAAGAAAGGTTAGCGTCTTGGATAATGTCAGTTGGGACATATTTGAAGGAGTCGAACAATTATAGAACATTTTCCGGATAAAGAATAACGGAAAGGTGAATGAAAACTTATTTTAAAAAGTAAGGCAAATGGACTGCTTGATGTTAGAGTAATGAAAAAAGATATTTTGCAAAACAAGTTATTTATTCAATTAAATACCTTTCTCTGGACTGTATAAAATCAAGAAGAAAATCTGTAGAGTATATATGATTTAAACAAAAATCCTTTGAAAAACAAAATCTTTTAGTCTTTGAACAGCTATATGAATATTATTTTTCGAATTCTTCAGCATTTACCAGCATATTTTAGATAAAGACAAAATAATTACCTTTGGTAAGTAATCTACGGGTTTTTAAGGTGTCCGAAACATGGCGAATTTGATCTATCTTAGAAAATACTATTATTGATTGTGATAAGAGGCTTCAAAAGAAACCAAGTGGAGAGATTTCTTTTTGTATCATCATTGTTTCTAGTGAAACTACAACATTAGATGGAAAAGTAGTATTGTACAAGACATTGAGGTTTAAAAGAAACAAGAGCCCATTACTATCAAACAACCACTGAAGTATAAAATAAGCAACAGTAGAGGATAACCAGCATAAGGAAGTAAGGTAAAACTATCTAACTGTGGAATTAGGTTCATATAAGAATTTTGCCGCATTAAATAACACCCAGTTTGGTGATCTGAAGTTCCAATAATTCAATTCCTTTATTACGAAGGTCAGTTCCAAACATTTAGCCTTAACTCCATTTCGAGTAGGTGGATAATATAACCCAAGAAGATCTAGATACGAGGAATGATCAGATTATGGAAAAGAGGAATGAACCCATCAATTAATACTGACATCTGAAATAAGAAGTTTAAAAGCGCACACAATTTATCCAAGAGTTCAACTTAGAGTCAGATGCAGGATGCCAAATGCGCGAACAATATTGACATGTCTCCAAAACCCTTGAAATCATTTTTCAAAAAAACATTTTTTTCACACTTGAGGCTATTGACAAGGTAATAACACATACTATCGAAGATATTATGTGTTTTGTCATTTAGAGCGGTCAATTTCTACTAAATATTTCAATATACTTGTGTACAATAAGTAAAATTATGCTTCAGTGATCTTCAAACTCCCTTTCCTACAAAGAATAGATTCGAGAAACCCTGCCATGATCAATCAGACTAACAATATGAGCCTGTCAGAAAGCGTATATGGATAAAAAAGATTATCCTAAGACATGTTAAATCATGTGATTCAGCGACTTTGCCCTCTGGATAGGTGCTCGCTAATGAAGAGGTAATTCTAATCGGTTTTCACGACCCACATTAAATCCTTACTCCCCATCTTTTCATATTTGAGAAGTACCTTGTTTATTCAAGTTTTTGCACTTTGCACAAGACTGTAGTAATAGCTGAAATATAATGTTTTCTAATAGTAAATCTGTTAGGTTGCTCAAGAAAACATTCGTATACTTAACTGTAATTTTGCCTTTGGAATCCTTTCAATAATTGAATAGAATATAATAAAAATCGTTATCAAACAATGCATTAAATTATAAATGTATTTAAACAAAACCAATAACGGAGCAAAAACTAATAATACAGTAATGATGTATAGCAACAGCAAATTCTTAAATACCACATAATTCGAAGACCCTGTGCAAAGATCTTAAAAGTCACAAAGTTCACAATCTAGTATGAACCAGATGGCATGGAAAGTGTGCAAAAGTGTAGCCTTTAGCAAAGGCTCCAGTACCCAGGAAAAGAAATTACATAAACCAAAAGTCCTTATCTTAAAAATCTGGAATAGAATTTCCAAGAAACAAGAGACAATATCCCAAATAGAGTTTATTGTGGAAGTTTTTGAAAAGGCGGGAAAAGGGGGTGGGATTCATCAGCTGATGATATTTCTTTGTTGGTATGTGCAACAGGTAATTTCATGGAAGTTCAGCTTTGCATCAGCGAGTAAAAGGAGAATGTGGCAGGGAAGCATATTTTGCAGTTTACTGAAACCACGGCCTAATAGTGCATATGAAGTGTGTGTGTGTGCGCGTATGTGTGTGTGTGTGTGTGTGCGTGTGTGTGTGTGCGCGCGCGAGTTTAGCCAGCAGGAAGGGGAATTCCTTTCGGAAAAATGTTTTCTTGCTCATTGCTCTTCACAAATCTTATCTTAGCAAGACGCCTAATGTGGAATTTTGTTCAAGTTAAATAAGAAAATATATGTTTACCTGCCCCTTTAGGTTTGCCATATTCATAGAAGCAACAGTGAGTTTAGATTTATTACGCACAGAAATCCCAAGGATATTTTTTCATATGTGCATTTTCATTCAGGTTATTACAATAAAGTTAAGAAATCAGTGTTCATGTCACCGTGTTTAATAGCGTTTCATTACATTACCGCGATTTTATGGATGCCAGATTTTTTTTAGCTTAGGAAAGAAATTAAAATATCCTGATACTTTATACTGATGGTGATGAGCACCAAAACTTATTTTATATCAGTAAGTGAGAAAAATATGAAACAAAAATCGTACTCTACTGCCGCACAGTACACTATCCACTTAAACAATTTGGATAAGTAAGGTTCTAAAAGGTTATGATGGAAATAATATCAGTAGCCAAGCTCACTATTGATAATACCAATGAATGCGTATATCGAATCCATAACAACTCATGTGATTAGTTATTTGTTAATCAACCTGGTCAACAACTAGAGGTGGGAAGTGAGCACTTTAATAAGTGCATAATATATGCTCAGGATAACGGTGCAGGTTTTGTTCATTTAGAAGATAAAAATCAGGCTATTAATTTAACAGGCGTTAAAAATGGGTGTACTTTAGTAGTAATGATGTGTAATTCTGTAAATTAAAGCTTTGATGAGAATGTTAACGAAAGCCTGGGAATACATAAAGCACCTCCATTCATTTACAAATTAGATATTAATACGTAAAATTTTAAAGATGATAGGTAAGCTGGGTCCAAATGACACCAAAACAATGCCCATATTGATCTAATTATGTTATTTGAAATGATATAAGCATTTGCAAGACTCGTCTTCATTTAGTTTATTTTAATTCTTTGTTAACTAATGGGCAGGATAACAGGTGAGAGCTCGACTAAGAAAATAACGAATACCGGTATGCGTTTTGATATTGTAATAGAACCTCATAAAAGGACATTACATTTCCCAAATAAATGAAATAAGAACAATTCCTGAACGAATTGAAAGAAAACTGACTTTCCTTACTTACGTTCCTTATTTTATATACTGTGAAAACAACGAAAATTTTGATGACCTGAATAAAATGAAAACTGATTTAAAACTGATCTTGAAATAGAAACCGGATTCCTATTAAAATGAAAACCGAAAGAGGTCATTACATAAAGCAAATAAAGTCAAGACTTTAAGTGTTTTGAGTTGTTGTTTTCAGTGAAAAGAAGAGAGGATATTTTTATCGAACTTTACTAAATTTAATGGACGCGAAATAAGTTTCTTAATTCTATGTAAACAAATTAATCCTCATGAAACAAACAATGACCTACTAGTTAAATTAATTGAATATAAACAACTCTCTTGCAAAATTAAATAATTATAAAAAATATTTGCACCCTTTTTGGAATCTATATGAACTTTAGATTATTTTATTAAACCTTTAGAAGTCATAATCTATTTAAACATTGGCGATCACTTAAAAAAATGAGAGTACGTAATAAAGTCAAAAGACCTATGAGCGTTTCTGAATCACAGTCAAAAGCGAACTTTTTAAATACTCCGAAAGAAGATTAAATACCTTGAATGAAGATTAAGTGAAATTACGTGTAAAATTACGGGCGCATCGTATAGCAAATGTAAATTAAAAACAGTTGAAATCTTGTTAACATAACATAAAATAACCTGACTATTCTTTCAAAATAGATCATTACATCATGAACGAAAAACCAACAGTTATTTTCCAGATGTAATCAAGTATAAGAAGAGGTTGCACACATTTCACAGACTATAATCCTATAATCCACTGGGTATCACACCTCAACTACTTAACCTCGCGTATGAGGTGCTGGGGAATCGCTTACACTTGATCACCAAGGCTTGGGCTCTCATTTCCCGTTCTTACTCAGGCTTATTTTCCTCGGAGGAACCCTTGTGGCAGCGCCTGACGAAATACTTGCAGCGTGATTAACTTCATTCGACCTGATTACGTAGCGCAGTCAGCAATGCATGTGCAACCAGGGTACAAGTATTCTTCGTATTTCTTTTTTCACACTTTGCTTTTGTCCAAAGATAAGTTGGGTATTTTCAAAACCTGATAGAATTTAATCGTTTACAACTAGGACTTCATACTTGTGTTTTTTATTATTGACAAATATGTATATATATATATATATATATATATATATATATATATATATATATATATATATATATATGTGTGTGTGTGTGTGTGTGTGTGTGTGTGTGTTTGTGTGTTTGGGGTATGTGCGTATGTACATATATATACATACATGCAATCTCGATGGCGAAGAGAAAAGGCACCATTGTTACATGAGTTTATTACGCCGACGTTTCACGACAGTTGCTTTCGTTACATTTTCAAGGATGCATCGATAAAAAAAATCTTATAAAAAGTCACATTAAAACATCGTTACATACACAAATTATAAGACTAATAAAAAACGGGAGGCATAGGAAAAGGACATACGAAAAAACAGAAGTAATAAGACTAAAAATATAAGTTTACTCAAGACCGGACAATAGCAAGAAAGGACAAGAAAAGGAAAACAAAAACAAAAAGGCAAGCGATAAACAACTGGATAGAGGTTGTTTGAGTATTTAGTGTTGGGACCATCTTCTTCATGATAATAGATTCCAGTATATTGAGGTCGTTTTCATTTTGGGCTTCTACTATAAAAGAAAATCTTTATAATTAATAACCGTTTTGTACAATTTTACATGACTTCTCATACTAGAGTGTTGCGGATTGGTTAGTTTACAAATAGTTCTGTATCTTACACCTTTATGGGAATCTTTGCGAAGACTGATACTAATTACAAAGATTTTTCTATGATATTGTAAGCCCAAAACGATAACGATTTCAATATACTAGAATCTATTATTATAAAGAAGACAGTCCCAACACTAAGTAGTCAAACAACCTCTATCCAATTGTTTATCGCTTAATATTTTGATTTTGTTTTCCTTCTCTCGTCCTTCCTGCTCTTGCTGGGTCTTGAGAAGCTTATGCTTTTATTCTTATTACTTCTGCTGTTTAGGAATGTCCTGTTCCTATTCCTCCTGTTTTTAATTTGTCTTATAATTTGTGTACATATAAATGTTTTATTATATGGTTTTTTAATCATTGCAGGCTTGAAAATGGGACGAAAGCAACTGTCCCTTTGGTACATTTAAATTTGTATACTATGCTGGTCGACTCCTACACCCTCAATGGGGAAGCTGTTCTGTTTTGTGATACAAGTTTACTTACTACGTTCGGGCAGCAGTAGATAATTAAGGAAATCCTTTCATCAGGATTCGTAAATGTCACACCAATGTCAAGTCCAAGAAGGGAAGTCGCCCTTCGACACAATATTCAATAGTGAAGTTTAGTGTACAGCTCCTCTTCAAGGCATACTGTAGGCGTGTGGGTTCTTCAGCAACACTGACGACAATGTAGATGTCATCTACTATATATCGGGCATATATCTTCAGTTTCAGATGGGAATTGAATGTTCTTTCATGTACATATTAGCAAATAGGACACCAAGGGGGGATACCATGGCAACACCATCTACCTGTCACAAGGGGACCTCCGTAGTGCAGATATCGAGAAGGCGTTGTAGGGCATTTTTTGGTTTATCAATGGATTCGTCCGCCGGTAAGTTCGTAAAAGGCCTTTCTACATCCAACGATCCGATGGTAGAGCTCGTAGGTGTACTATTCGAAATATCGTTGAATTCCACAGGCTTTCCTTTAGGGTTTCGGTAGTATCCTTGTTTAGAAGCCAGAATTTCGTAGGATCACTCACGATATCGTCTGTTTTACATTCATATAATTCACTTTCATAATAACATATAAAGCAGTCTTGTTACCTGTTTCTGATGATGATATTCGATGCTCTCGGGGCTGACAGGCAGCTTCCTTTGGGTGAAGGTTGGTGATATTACTCTTATAATTCCCCGTTGGTACCCGGCTTCTCTGACGAGTTCCTCTCAATAGTATTAAAGAAAGTTATCTTTTCTTGTACTGAAGGGATTACTACATAGGTAGTAACTACTCTACATATGCAATTTCAAGCTCATCGCAACCAAGGGACAATATTTCAACATTATGCAGATGACCATGACGGTAAGCCGACACTAAAAGAATTATTAGAAATTAAAGAGACGGGAAACATGCCCTTGCCCACGCCCTTGACAGCCAGCAAGAAAATGAGACCTTCCGACCCGTAGAAATTCGGCACCCCAGTGACATCATGAATGAAATTCAAATGTCCGTCTGGAACAATAAAAACTGTGTATGATGATTTGTGATCCAGTGCTGATGACGTCACCCTTGAGAGGTGATGAAACGGTCCGTCGACTAGAAAAAAAGAAAAAGTAAATTAAGACAATTTTGAATGAATTTCCCTTATTCCTAAGAAGATTGCCAGAAGAAGAAAGGAATAGATTGATTCAATCTAGATAAGAAGGTAGTATCTGCAAAAAATGCCACTGCTTTTAATAGAAATGCCAAAATAGTATATGTATATATATACTATATATATATATATATATATATATATATTATATATATATATATACATACACATATATATACATATATATGTGTGTGTGTGCGTGCGTGTGTGTGTGTATGTATATATTAGTCCAGTAGAAACTGACATAAAAATGGCTTAACCCAGAGATTTTGTATAACAGAAAAAATTTTGCAAAGAATCCTTTGTCTGGTTGTCTTTGTACACCAAAACAAATTCAACCAAAATCAACATTGGGGAAACCTGTTTTTTAGGCCAAAAACCAAAATGGCCAAAAAATTTACCTGAAAGATAAATGATATGCACTGGTCGGTACCAAGTATTAGAATTCAAGCTCAATAATTGGTAAATAAGTACATAAAGATCCTAATCTCAATTTCCATCTTGTCTGCCATTTTTTAAATACGGCCGCCATCAGGATGACTCTTCATTACAGACATTAAGACAACCCAGTATTGGCACACTTGCTCAAATTATCGCAAGTCAAATGGTCTGTAACTTATCAGATGACACTTTGACTCACTATAATATAGTCAGTGTCATCAAATGAAATCTCCATTGATGATGTCGATCAGAACAAGTTTCTCCATGAACTTCACCAGAGGGTATGTGATTTGAAGAGTTTGCAAGAGGGATCAAGAACAGGTAAATTGTGGACTATGTTCATGAACTTTGCTGAGTTGTGAGGCAATACATACTAGCTGAATGGTGTGAGTCTTGGGAGCTTCATCTCCAGGCAACCCAGGAAATAATACCATATTTGGCAGCTGCAGGCGACAAGGATTATGCAGTGTGCTGTAGATTGTGCGTGCAAGCCTGACAAGAACTGTGTTCATGCTTTGATGAACCACTTGTAGAAGGACTTTTCACTGTGAGGAGAAAAGACAAACTCATTTGGAGTGGAATTTGGTCAGACATGACCATCGAATAATGTCTGATGAGAACTGGGAAAACACAGGGAAGACTTATAAACATCACACACAAAGAGGCAGCAAAGACAGTATGGCTCCGCTCTGCCCATGTTGTGGCCTAGTCCACAGACGCCCTGTATTGTTTGTCTGTGAACTCTTCATATTAGTTGATCAACGTGGAAGGGATCAGCAAGTGCATAACTTGGTAATATTTGACAGCTATGAAATCAAAACAACCAAAGATCCAGAACAAACACACAGAAAAATGCACCATGCACAAGCTCCAGACATTTTGGTGAGTGCGCAAACACCAGTGCCATGGAACAAGACAGCCTTTCTTGCCAATATGAAGAATAAGCAAAATTTTATCAAACTACTTCTGAACACTTCTTGAGGAGGTCAGCATTTCTGTGAAGCATGCTGGTGAGGAAGGCGATGCATATATTGTTATTGTCCACGAGGTTCTTCAGCTAGCAGAGGAATACAAGGAGGTTTGTATCCAGGCTGAGAATACAGACATTTTGATACTCATCTTGCACCACCTCCAAGAAAAGACAACCATCTTCATGGTGACAAAACAACATATAATAGCTATTCATTGCCTCCATCAGTCTTTGAGAAAAGAGTTGTGCAAGAGCTTGTTATTTGTGCATGCTATATCTGGCTGTGATACCACCTTAGCATTCTTTGGAATAGGCAAACTGAAAACACTGAATATTCTCACATCATCAGCTGAAGTGCGACATCAGATGAATTTATATGAGGATATATCTGGTGGTGTATGGGACATAAACGTGACTTTGAACATAATGCGCTTCCTGAATGTCCTTTGTCATTTTCACTCTTTAAAGGCACATCATCAAGTGAGCACATGGAAGTACCCGAGCACAGTACTGAAAAAGGAGGAATATGTCCTCAACATTGAAAATGGGTAAGTTGTACCAATTATCACTAATGTAGAGCCTGCACCACCAGATCTCCTACAGGATATTCGATGTTCATGCAAGAGCACCAAGCGCCAATGGGTTTCTTGCAGCTGTGCCCAAAAAGGTATGCCAAGCAGCATTCATTGCAAATGTAGTACACAGTGTGAAAACAGACCAAACTAATTGAGTGCTTCCAAGACGCTGATGACAATGTTTAGAATGCACTTAACTTCATACTTTCATTCATAGTCATTTGACAGACACTTCTGCCACAGAACTGAAAGGTTTCAGGTCATGAAACATGGCAATGGTATTTTTTCCCTAGAACTTTGAACTCTTTTGTCAAAGTATACATTTCTGCTATAAGACAGCGATATCACTATCAATTCATGACGTTCTGTTGAAAGCTTTGATGAATAGTGCAAGTTTAATTACAGGTATGACTGAGAAACAGTAGATAAGAGATTTCAATTGAGCTTGTTTTTTTACCGCATGTTTATTTGCTTATTATCATAATCTTATCTTGACAGCAAGGATTCTCTTTTATGATATTGTGCTTGATGGTGTAACAAATACTATGTTTGTGCTGCCCTTGTTTCACAAAATGGATAAAGACTTCAATATATCATCATCTTAAAAAGAAAGGCGTATATAATTTTTACTGTCCGATGGCCTTCATTTTACATTTACCTTTATTATGGTGTTCAAGGGGGTGTTTTTGAACCCAATAAATAGCCCTTCACATGTCTCTGCATTATTTTGTTGGTTATTTGTTTTCAGAAATTGATAATTACTGAATAATAATATTATACAGTGCTGGAAATTCCTTATTGTCCTGACGAGGACGGCCATTTTGGATACTGGCCTAGAAAACACATTTCCCCAAGATTGATTTTGGTTCAATATTTGTTTTACACCTTATTGGCAACAAAATGAAGAGTTTATTACAAAAAAATCGACTGTTATACAAAATATCTGGGTCCATGTCAAAAAGAGTGAGACCAGTGGCGGATCTAGAAATCTTTCATGGAGAGGGGGCACTTAAGATTATCAAGTATATATATATATATATGTATATATATCTATATATATATATAATATATCTATGTATATATATGTATGTATATATATATATATATATATATATATATCTATGTAATATATATATATATATATATCATATATATATAATATATATATCTATATATATTATATATATATATATATATATATATATACATAAATATACATAGATCTATATATATATATATATATATGATATATATTATATATATATATTATATATATATATATATAGCTATATATATATTATCTATATATATTATAAATATATATATATAGATATATATTTACATGTATATATATGTATACATATGTATACATATATATACATGTATATATATTATATATATATATATATATATATATATATATATATATATATATATATATATATATATATATATATATAAACTGATTGAGACACGTGGTCTTACGTTTATGAATTAAAGTAATGAATAACAATGTGGAGGGTAGAAGAATAAAACTAAATCATTTGCAAAGACAATGGTCAATAAATATGACAGATGACAACTTGATGAGGGAAGATATGAGTCGCAGAATCAGTGAAGTAAGGAAATACCTGCGTTAATCCAAAAGACACAAGGAAAGCATATAGAAGTCGAAATTGTAGCGTATATCACTATTGAGATAACTCTTTTATGGAACCAAAGAGTTGATGCTGATTGCAAATGAAAAAAGAAAAGTCTGGGGCCATTATGAGGAAATGTTTACGTTGTATTTGAAGTACAAAATATGGGATACACAGAGGTTGGAAAATAATAGGAGAGATAATAGGAAGTAGGTAGATGAAACGAGTTTTTAATTCAGAATCATAAGGAAGGAAGGACGAGGCGATGAAGATCTAGAAGACCCAAGATTTATGATCCATTTAGGACCCATTAGCGAATATGATCCTCGACATCCAGGAAGCATGAGAGTTATTCAAGGATCTGAATGGTGCAGTTTATGCAGATGGTACGTCTCGCTGTTGATGAACCTTCCTTATAAACAAATGAAGCCCCTAATGCTTTAAAATTTTCTGCACAGTTTCATCAATGATTCAGCCGTTAAAAGTATAAAAAGTTGCAGATAACATTTTATTATTTTTCTTCAGGAGCTATTTTTAACGGAAATGGTCCTGGAAGACTGAAAATTAATGGAACTTTAATATAAAACTAAGTGTCTATCAGAACTTAACATCATATAAAGAAATGAATTAAAACAGTCTTTCACTGCTAGTCACACAATCTTGATGTCTTTAATTTCTGAAAATGTTCAAACTCAAAAGTTTTAAATTTTTTAGGATATATTTTACATATCTCGGACTTCCATGTAAAGAATTTCTGTTTACAACTTCCAGTGAGTGAACAAAGCGAATATGAGTAACAAGAGAACACGGAACCCGGGGCAAGCAATAACTTATTCGAGATCTGGAAAGACTGAATGGTGTGACAAATGTGTGAAACAAGCTCGACGAGCGAGAGACAAGGGGTCGTCTCCCAAATGATCCCATCGCTGCTGTGCCAGTTTTGATAATTGCTGAATACCGATCCTCATTTGGAGAAGTAGCTTGGTTTGGGAGATAAAAACGAAAACTGTTATACTGCCAGAGCTGGAACCATGTGGCAATAAGAGGTGACATTCCATATAAAAGCAAATTCTAAGAGTAATGAAAAATGTGCTGCATTATGCAGGTCTATTTGAAGATGTCTGAATGGCTTCAGGTTATAGTTATTTAATCAGTATCTTATTTACCAGAAATATTTATGCACTTACTTTGAAAAGTAATTTGGTTTCAACTGAACTCATAAACATCACGCTATAAAAAGGAAACGTTCTCAGTATGTAGTGTAACTTTATATTTAAAATTCATTCTAGCCAGTATATTGTTTTCATAATGATTAACAATTAGCTCCATTTTACAAATCATTCAGCATGCGTAGTTAACTAATATTAGAAACATCCTCATGAACCTCCACAGTTTCTGTTCATAGGCCGTATCTATATGCATAGCAAGCTCCTCTCGATCCTTCTGCACTGTTGGCCCACAGTCACAGTTCTCAGCCTCTTGGCAAAAGCATCTACACACTCACACACTCGACGATGAATGTGAGAGAAGCGGAAATCTCTCGGTCTCCTGTTAGAGTTCTGGCTCACTGTTTACCGAATTGAGGATTGCAGGGTTGCGCTAATGAAGTAACTACTAATGATGCAGGTTGCAAAACTTATTTCTTCGCAAACTGGAAACGAGATTTCTAGTCGCTGTATGTTTAATTGTTTTCTATTTACTTATTTATTCTATATTATTTTAGATATATATTTTTTGTGAATATCACCTCATAGTATATAAGTAATGCAAAATATCAAAATTTTCTTAAGTTTCAGTTTTCAAGCAGTTTATTCTTGTAAAAACCAGGTTATCTTTAATCTCAAAAGCATTAGTTTAAACATTAATAGAAGCAAAATAAAGCGATTTAAAAAAAAGAACAAATAAACAAAGATGTATATATGACTGTGATAAGCCTGAAGATAAGTCCTAACAAACAAACCAAAGAATTTAGATTACCATATAAAGTTAAATAACATGAATGATAAAAGAGGAATTCGACTTCTCTTGTATGACAGGAAATAACAACAAAAGCAGAAAGTAACAGTATTCCATCATTTAGCTTAAATTCATCTGTAAATTAAACTCCAACATCAAAGAAAGATTTCGAAACATACGAACGACCACGATATAAACTGTTCAGAAACAAGTAAAGAAGGGAAAAATTCCACCCTATGAAAAATCCAGCTCAAAATAAAATTGCTTCTCCAGTATTTCAAGAGCGACTTTACGCCGGCATATAAAAGTCATACAGTTATTTTTAGCTTCGTTACTTAACAGTATTTCACTTAGCAATTTTCAGGGGAGCAAATTCCCTTGGGTGAAAAGGGACTAGGGAGGAGGATAAACTAAAAAGGCAGTCTAGTACGGAAATGGGTATGAGTTTTCGCTGACGGTTAAACTTTTGGTAATAATCTTAGCAATGCGGCAAAAATGTGATATTCAAAATAGCACAATTGCCGCCTGCCTACACAAATTGATAAAAAAATAATAATAATAATGATAATCTTCCAATGAAAATATGCATTTAATTTCCCTTTACAGGCAGTATTATTACTTTCCTTGATATTTCCTTGTTTGCATTATTTAATGGTAAAGGACAACAGTGCACCAGAAGAACATTTTTTGGCTGATGACACACCGTTGGCTGTACTTGCTATCATATGCCAAATCTAGGGAGAGAAGAAGTCTGCAGTTTGCACACCGTTTCAGCCGTTTGTGAAACGTTCTTGGGCCTATAAACGCCAGATTACGTTCATAATACTATGAAATACTTAAATTTGTTCCCATGCTTGAATCAGAACTGACATTATACGTCAAAGGCGCCTTCCGGAGAGAGAGAGAGAGAGAGAGAGAGAGAGAGAGAGAGAGAGAGAGAGAGAGATCGTCCATGCTGCTTTTACATATACGCGGCCCTTGATGAACCAATTTTCTACCTAAAGGGGATACCGAGGAAACGGGCAAAGGGTTCTAATATAAGTATGCTGCAAACGAACGGTAAGCACTGGAAAATTCAATATCACAATTATGAGCAGAGCACACACACCCACACACACACACACACAAATACAGAGAGAGAGAGAGAGAGAGAGAAGAGAGAGAGAGAGAGATTCACACGAGTGTAATCCAATATCTAGTACTCTGAAATAAAAAAAAGTATACAGACTAAATTAAATCTCAAAATTAGTGTGTGTGTGTGTGTGTGTGTGTGTGTGTGTGTGTGTGCGTTTGTATATTATTTTCTCTAATGGTCACGACTACGCGGCTTTAATGACATTGAACCAGAAAAGTTTAAGATTAACCAATGCTGGCAAGTAGATAAACAAGATTAGTGGAACAAAGTATTGCGAAGATGACCGGTCTTACAAACAGCAATGAAGAATAAAAGGGTAGTGCATAACCATCCTAACTCATACAAACGTGAATACATTTGAGGTAGGTCGTTAGGTGATGAAACAGGTGCGTATAATGGACACAGTAACTGCATCAACCGAGGCTAAGCGAAGTCCATAAACAAGGATAACTAAGTTTCTTTAGTTTCTCTATTAATTAAATTTCC
Organism: Macrobrachium nipponense; assembly: GCF_015104395.2. Lineage (NCBI taxonomy): Eukaryota > Metazoa > Arthropoda > Malacostraca > Decapoda > Palaemonidae > Macrobrachium > Macrobrachium nipponense. The sequence goes on from NC_087201.1 coordinate 42,743,190, forward strand.
TTCGAACATCCTGCGCAGACTTGGCTCAAGAATGTGTAGAACTGAGTTAAATGTTATTTTTAAGGTTGTATTATTACAAACTCTACGGGATTTCTGTAAATAATATTTTTACGTGTTATTATAATAATGTGGGGTCCTCACTCAGTCTAAGCTCAAAGGTCCCCTGTCATCTAGTAACGTCCTCGCTGTCGCTTGGTCCCCAACATCACCTGGACAGTGTGATCCTGGTCTCTCCAGCACTACCGTTGAAAGCTTTTCCCAATCCGCCTGCTGTATCAAAACCGGATTTGATCAAGACCATAAATCAGTGTACTGTACGTATCCTGTATATGAGTTCATCTTTACAATGTATTGCAACTCATCACTACCATGTGAATTTCATACTTATGTGCACAAAAAGAGCGTTATTTATTTGGCCAATTTGTCCTTACAGTATTATGTAAGTAATCAGTTCTACGTGATTTAATACTTAGGTGCATAAAATGAGCATTATTCTTTTGGTCAATTTGACCTTTACTGTATTATGCAACAAGCCAGTTTTCTGTGAATTTTATACTTAGGTGCACAAAAAGAGTATTATTCTTTTGGTCAATTTGATGTTTACAATATTATGCGACTGATCAGTTCTATGTGAGTTTTCACTTAAGGGCACACATACAGCAAGAGCAGCATTGTTCTTACGGCGAGTTTTAAATAAATACCTATATTGATTTATTCTGCTGTGTAATTACTTACTTGTCTGACCCAAGAAGTAAGAATTACAGTCCTTAAGTGTGATATCCTATCGCTACTGTAGAGAAGACAGCCTCTTAGAGTATTTTTGGTGTTATTATATGAAAAGATTTCATTCATATTCAATATTTTTAACATCGATAATTTTGTACTCAAAGCCGTTGAAATAAGGTAGGCAACAAATATTTCAGTCTAAGTTCATTACATACAGAAACAACAAACAATTACACTTATGTATATTACTTTTCCAGACATCGTGTTAAGAGAAAAATCATTGTATTCTCTTCAGTATTCCTGTGGGCATTACTGTAGTCATTTCTGAATTCCTAAATAACGGTCTAATATTTCCTCATATTTTCTAATAAGAGTGACAGGAAGCAGAAACTTCGTTGGAGCACATTTGTTAGCCTTATTTCATTAGCCTTGAGTCTATCAAAATTGAAAGTATTTGCTATAAATGTAATATCATCATAGGGTAACATTTTAAAAAACCATGCTTACATAAGAAATTATCCTAACCAGAGCAGCAACAAAGTTTATTAAATCCCTATATGGTTGTACTTCATTCCACTTGGACCACAGATATCCGGAATGCAACACCAGAAACAATCAAAGTGAATATTACGTTAGAATTGGCAAAAAGAATAATAATGTTCTTTTTATGTCCACGACTCCACAGGTGAACTATCATACTGAATCATTTGATTCCACAACATAATAATGAGATGATGTAAAAGGTGGCTTCCAAAAATCTCATACAGTCTGCATCAGTACAACTTACAGAAGGAAAGAACATAACATTATATATATATATATTATATATATATAATATATAATTATAGATAATATATTATCATAACATTATATATATAATTATATAATATAATATATATATAGACTATATATATATTATATAATATATATATATATATATTATTATATATATATTACACACACACATATATATATATATATATGTGTGTGTGTGTGTGTGTGTGTGTCTGTGTGTGTGTGTAGTACATGTTATGTTATCGTTTGCAGATTCTCCAAAAGTATCCTATAAATACATCTATAAATTCCTTTAATAATTCGTTTAAGATAATGTACAAGAAATAATTCGCTGTGAAGTGAATATTTTTGAAAATGTTCATTAATCTTCATATTACTACTTCCGTTATCATTTAATATTATCAAAAGTTTTGCGCTATCATTCTCTTTCTTCTTTCAGGTTTTAAGTAAAATCTCAAAGGCATGAAAGGAAGCCGTGACTGTATCTGAATCCAATATAGGCAGGCTTTTCTTGGAGACGTGAAAATTCTTTCCAGTGAAGAGAAAGAAAAAGGAAAAGAGAAAGAGACAGAGAAAGAGAGAAAAAAGGAAAAACCGATTTGGAGACCAAGCGGTTCGAAATCCATATATTTGCCATGTGGCGTTTTCCAATCTAAAATTCGGCATTAGGAGTTAGTCATCCCTTTTCCTTCTCGTCATTCTGTCGAAACTCTCCTTATACACACGCACACACACACATTATATATATATATATATATATATATATATATATATATATATATATATATATGTATATATAGTATATATATAGTATATATATATATATATATATATATATATATATATATGTATATATATATATATATATATATATATATATATATATACATATATATATATCATATATATATATATATAATATATATATATATATATATATATATATATATATATATGTATATATATGTGTGTATGTGTGTGTGTGTATGTGTGTGCGTGTGTGTGCGTGTATGTGTGCCTGTGCATGTGCATTCTGTATGTATATATGCATGTATATGTATTTGGAACATGCAACGTTCCAAATACGTGCCACGTGTATATCAAAAAGGAAAAGAAACCAGAGACGAATCAGTTCCGAAGAAAATTGAATATCCTGAAGCGAATCAATAAATGGAACGATTGACAAACAATGAAATAAGAAAATAAATAGAAAATAAAAATGAAACCATCTTCCCTCTTAGTCCTCTTATGCCCTTGGCATTATAAAGCTTTCCTAATGTCAAATTCCGTTCTATTAGTCTTCTAGTTAGGCACTATTTGTTTTGTTTCACTTGCGATGATTCGTATATTTTTGGTAGCTTGAGTTCACAAGGGACAAAGGTTTTGCCCATAGATTTCACTCCCCCAACACAGACGGGTTAGATGTTCTGTTTAGAAAATATATTTTGTTTGGTTAGGCCTAAGACAGTTTGGGATAATTGAATTCCCATGTGATTTCCGCTGGGTTTGTCATAGACCTTATTTTTCCTAGTTTTGTCGTATCATTCAGAGGAATTCGCTGTTATTCGTGTTTCCTTGGATTCTTGCACACATTCTACTTTTCAAATGGAAGAAGTGGTAATGAAATTTTAAGGGAATGATCAATTTCCTGATTTTGTATTTATGAGAAAGTTTCATTTCTATGATTTCAAATGGCCAAACATTGCTATGAGTTTCGGGAAAATATAACGCGAAAACCTTTAAAAATCTTTATAAACGCGTTATTCTGTTAAACATTTGAATAAAACCAGCATAAGCAAATTACTCGACATGAAGATTCTAACACGTTTAATTAGTTTTACAAACACGGCTTCCGAGTTCCAGCCCCGCTCATAACTTGATTAGAGGTCATTGACAACACAACTTGCCGTCTGTGTGAAGAGGGGTAGATGATTTCAGGGAGTCCATAACTGTACCAAACGAGTCATCAGCAGCCACTTCCAGATTTCCCTGGCCCTCGACAAAGTGTAGAAGTCATTATCCAACTGTATCTGCCACTTGCCTCTGACGATCATGAATGTTTCATCGTACTAGTCAGCTTTAAATGGTGAATCCCTATAATGTATCACAAGGTACGCAAATAAAACTAATAATTATTCAGTTTTATACATCAACTTCTCATCAGTTTTGTATTTACAAGAAATATGAAGTTAACACGCGTACAATGTAGTGCGCCACTTGTTTTTTATTTGGACAGCCTAATGCCAGAGGAAGAAAAGTCGCTTAACGGATAATCAAATGGTGCTATTGAAAATAATGAGTGGCCCAAAACCTTTATACATAAGAGTACAAGACCACATAGGTTTGTTGTGTGTGTGTGTGTGTGTGTGTGTGTGTGTGTGTGCCAGTCATTTGCAGTTAGGAGACAATAATGAAGTAAGCCCCTGGAGGAGACAAATCCTCTATTCTAGACAGTATGCCCAGAGTACGCTGAATTATTGTCAAAATGTGATCGGACTCTGTGCTTTGGGAAAGTGGGCAATTGGTATAACAGACCACACGATTCTGGTGTCTTTGGTGACACACAAGTACTTGATCAAGAAGAATCTCCAACCTTGCTGGATGGCGCATGTTTCTGCGCCATTCGGGTAGTACTACAGTTAGAACGTGCTAGGATTTGTGGTACATGAGTTGTATGGAAAACTGTTACTAAAATTACCTTACTTATATGCCTATTATCAAAGATGCTGATACGGCTCAAAGTTACGGAACTAGAATAATTAAAAGAAAAAAGAGAAATCATTGTTGTTTTGATAAAAAAATGTGTAACTGTTCCACACTTTTACTAAACTATGTTTTCTCTGTGCCAAGCTGAGAGGGACTGTGACAAAACCAAAATTATATAGGTCTTAAAATAGCGAAATATAGTAACAAATGTATGCTAAGTAAAGAAATGTAATGGTTGATATATACCAATAAGAGAGTAGCAAGGAAAATTAAGAAATTTTGCACAAATACAGGTTAATGCACAGAATATCAAGATGATATGGTCAATAAGGAGATATATACATGTAAATCAAAATAAAAGAAATTGGTTTCAGACTAATAATGACATGTATAATAGCATCGAGTGGCGTCGACCGATGATGCAGTAGTTTAAATGGGAACATGTGTTTTTTTATTGTTAACCGAAAGATTAGTCTTGTTCTTTTCACTGAACGTCTTATTTCAAATGCATACATTTCTGACCTGAATTTTCCAATACATATACATTCTCACCGCTTGTCCCCATCCCCGGGTAGGACGGCCGAAGCTTGTCCACAATTACCAAGACTTCATTTTCCAGTAGCATTTTAAGCCTGATGCAATTAGGAACAACAGCACTTGAACATATTCATTATATTTAAAACACTGATTCAAAGAAAATTAATAAACAAAATTAATAAGAATGAAAATAAAAATAGCTTCAGCGTAAAATTACACACTGGAACCCATCCGAGCACTGGAAGTGAGGAGAGTGAAAAAATGGAACATTTTAACTAACACCAAATCCGGAAAAAAACAAATTTGCCCACAGTCAGTTGTGCAGACGACAACTAGGTGTTTGTAGAGTTGCGAGTGCCTTTTTAATTAAAAGAGATTCTAAAGTATTTTATGTTGAAATCGTTATATTCTATGTAGGTTTTTCATATCTACGAGTGAATTCTTATTCTGAAATGTTCAGGGTTCGACAACCGACTCCCAGTTCTAAACTAAGTTCTCTGTTACTAAGCGAACTTTCAGCAACCTCTTCGTTGATTGCATGATACGGGTGGAGTGAAGAGCGGAAAGTGATAGTAATTTTATCAGTATTTTTCTCTTGATAACGCTGTTGTGCCTCTTCAATGGGGCAAAAAAGTTCAACAAACGTTTGAGTAAATGGTAAGTGGCGATGTGTCTATCAGTTTTTTTGCAAAACCAGAATTTATTATTTATGCATCATAACATTAGGAGGAAAAGCCCCTTAAGGGATAGTATTAGTCTTAAAAGCGTCCATCGTCTTCACGAAGCTTGAGCATTCCAGAGATATTCGACCACTTAGCCTGTTGTATATCAGAAAAAAAGCTTAACCAATATGGATCACCTTATCAGACGGAAATTATCTTTGGGAATTGACAAATTAGGTTGGGACTTAACGGCTCATAGAATACTTGGTGTGATAACTTATGTTTGGGACTTAACGGCTCATAGAATACTTGGTGTCTATACGCGCATAGCAATTGACAACAGCATTATGATTAAAAACGAGAACAGAAATATTTAAAAAAGCATTAGTAAAATAGGACTAGCCATTGCCACCGAAACACACGCTTATATATATATATATATATATATATATACATATATATATATATATATATATATATATATATATATATATATATATTATATATATATATATTTATATATATATATATATATATATATTTATATATATATATGTGTGTGTGTGTGTGTGTGTGTGTGTGTGTATGTCTGTGTGTGTTTATGTATACATATTATATATATATATTAATAATATATATATATATTATATATAATGTTATATATATTAGATATAGATATATATATATATATATATATATATATATATATATATATATATATATATATATAAAAGGCTTGAAACAACATAAATTTAATCCTCCTTTTTCTCTTCTGCCCGCATGCTTTGCTAGAGAGTTAAGAGTTCCTAGTCTGGCATGGAAATGTTACTCGTTCACTAACTTGCGTGTTGTGAATTCTTTTCTTGGGGTCCCTGGTCTCTTTTGTTTTCGGATTTGTTTCTTTCTCCTTTGTAACTGCTGGCGCAGACAGCAGTCGTAAAAATCTTCATCAGTTAGAAAAACCGCCTTCTACAATTTTAAACTATCCCTGTTGTACCCCAGATCCCGTTTTATCATTTTAGCGAATGCTCAAGTAAAAAAAAAAATTGTAACATGGATAAATGAAAATCAAAATACTGGTATTGTCTAATTGTGTGTTCTAATTTTGTCTACATATTATTCTTAGTCCTCAGAGAATGGTTAATGATATAAGAGGTGTTTCAGGAAAGGGATTATCGTACATAAAGAAATGATGTAAACTCATCCTCTTCCCCAGGCGCTTAAACGAATCGTTTGCTGTAATTCCTCGCCGGCTCTTAACCTTACTTGCAGCTCCTCTCTTCTTTCCCTGCTGCTTAGCGTTACTTCTTTGTTTGTAGCATTGACTTTGATTCCTCCTCTTTGCAGACATTCCCTCCTACCACAACTTCTGCCTCCCTTTCAATTCACCTTCAATTTCCAGGTCATCTACGAACAGCAGATAACCAGAAGTAGTCAAATTGATTGTTATTGCATTATATTTGAACATTTATTATCTTTAATGAATGAAAGATTTTCAGTTATGACGTTATTTTGATCAAAGTAAGTGGAAAGCTTATTGTCTAAATATCTTTTATATCAGATTTCACATACAGTTTTAATTGAATCTAAACTTTAGAAAAAAAAAAGTGGACAAAAGATGTATAAAATTCATAATGATGTTTATACAAGGTCTAAATGTACAAAATAATTTGCATTGGAAATAATTATATTCATAAAAAATAATTTTGAGCAGTCATTCTTTAAGGTATATGGCTTCAATCGAAATTGAAGGTCAATCACTAAGCAGCAATAAAATATGCCAATAATTGAAAGATTTCGGGTTCAGATTTAAGAGCGGTAACCAAAAATACACAATATTCTCAGTTTGAAGAAGAGAATCTTGACCTAAGCAACGAAATCATATTTTCATATCTATAATGAAATTTTATTCTGTGAGGATGTCTACACTCTCAGGATATTTATTACCAAGGTTTCCTGCCCCCTTTAAGTACTGTTTATGGCAATAGATGAAAGCTCAAAAGAGGCCGTTGGCTGATTTTAATCGCCATGAATCACCACCGAAACTTCTATGGCGTTTACCAGCTGATGTTTATTAATGGATATATTTTCCGTGGATTCTGTTTGTTTGTTTGTTTGCTAATTTATTTGTGTCTTGTTCACATTTGAATTTTTACGAAAATTTAAACCATATTTGAGTATTGTAACTAGCATGAAAAGGTTAGATTGTGAATAGAATAAAATTGTATTTTTTAGGAAATTGTATTTTGCTTTGGGAGGGGCTGGGTTGGATTGATTCATTTTTCATGGTATCAAATTCATGCAGTTTATTATCTTCCATATGATTTCATCCGTATGTTGCTCAATGATAAATAATAATACAGACATAAAAGATCCAAAATTTAACATTATTTTGCAAGGCAAGATAAAATACTAGGCTTTTCGGACATGCAACGCCTTTTACCAACTACTTTTTACTCTTTACTCAGAGGAAATATTTCCTAACTCCCAAAGACTAAAAACACCCAAACGAGAAAAAAGCACAAAATTGGTGCATTTGTGTTTCAACTATTTTGGTGAGTTGAACGTATATATATATATATATATCTATATATATATTATATATATATATATATAGTATATGTATATATATATATATATTATTATATTTTTTTCATGAACCATCTACGGTTCCACAGGTTCTTTAAATAAAAAATTAAGAGATGGGACTGCAATGGCCGGAGGGACCGAGACAAACCACAAAGGAGGGTGTGAAACAAACGTCAAAACTAAAACTAATTAATTACATTTATATTGTACATATTTACAACTGAGTACAGGTTCTAGGTGGCGAAAAGACTAAATGATCATTAAAATAATTACATTATCAAAGAAATAAATAAATTAATAACTTTCTTTCGTCATCAGACAGAACAATAACATTTATAAGTGAAAATAAATGCTTAACAGCAGCAGTGAAAATCAATGAACATCCAATTCATAATATAAATGTAAACAGGAAATAAATTCCAGAGTCATACACTTGCTCCACACCACTACATAACATGTTCAATGAATTAAATTAGTAAAACTACCTAACCAGGATCGTTCAAACAAAATAACGACCGAACCTGAATATATATACATACATATATATATATAATATATATATATATATATATATATATATATATATATATATATATATATATACGTGTGTGTGTGTGTGTCTGTGGAGTGTGTGTGTGTATGTGTATTAGCACACATACACACACACAGATTCCCTGGGGATGTAATAAAGTTATTACAAAACGTAGGAAATGAAGAATTATAGTGAATTTAGAACGTTTCTTTGGTCCACCTTCACGCTGATGTGTCCTACTGGCTTTATATATATATATATATATATATATATATATATATATATATATATATATATATATATATATATATATATATACTATATCACGCGATGATGTATATATATATATATCATCTATATATATATATATATATATATATATATATATATATATATATATGTATATATATATATATATATATATATATATATATATATATATATATATATATATATATATATAAAGCCAGAGGTAGGTGACGACCAGTAGGACACATCAGCGTGAAGGTGGACCAAAGAAACGTTCTAAATTCACTATAATTCTTCATTTCCTACGTTTTATAATAACTTCATTACATCCTCAGGGAATCTGTTGGATAATTTAAAAATTACTTTGAAATACAGTAACATTCACAAATTATAACACAGAAACAAAAGCAAGACCAAAGACCGCTAACCAACATTACGCAATGAAGGCAGAGAACACAATGAGAATACATAGATAAAACTTAATTCGGTTACAGTTGTGTCGAGGAGGTCTGGGTATTTTACTTTGGAACCAATTGCTTAATAAATGATAATTCAAGGATGGGCAGTTCATATGCATTACTTGTTTTGCCTATGATACAGAAATCACTTCTTTCGACGTATGTTTTACAATTCTTAGAGTGGTTTCTTATGTTAGAATGTTCGGGATTGGAGAACCTACGGCTGCAGGCCCGCCAATCTTGAACATACCAATAATCGACAAATATGCGTGCATACGATTAATGAAGCATTTTGTCTTCCTTGTCATTGTAATGGATTCAGTAACTTCTATTTTCTAACTCAATGTAAACTGTTCATCTATTTTCTTTCAGAATTCTTAAGGTGTAGAATAGAACATTTGAATATATATATATATATATATATATAATTATATATATATATATATATATATATATATATATATATATATATATATATATAGGGGGGGGATATATATATATATATATATAAATATATATATATATATATATATATATATATATATATAAAATACCTATTATCTATATATATTATAGAAAATCACTATATAGTATCTATATATATATATATATATATATATATATGTATATAGAAATATATATATATATATATAATATATATAGAAAATATCTATATATATATATATATATATATATATTTATATATATATAATATATATATATATATATATATATATATATGAAAGAGGGAGATAGAGAGAGAGAGAGAGAGAGCACGCTGAATAGAGCAAGGATATTGTTTTTTTTATTTCCCTTCTTGTTACATTCCACGGTGGATATTTGAATACCGCAACACATGCATGTAATGTAGTTATCATGCTTAAAAAGTCCTGGTTCTGAATACCCACATTCCAAAAATCTATATTCGTTTCTTTCTCCCATCAGTCCATGGCTCTATAGTCTTCGATGAAATCTCATCTTTTGAGAGGCTGTTTCGTTGTATTTTTCGTGCTTAATGAAGTAACAAATTATTTAATTGTTTCGGCCGTGTTTGGAATGTTTTTACAGTTTTCTTTAAATATATTTTCCTCGAGACGCGTTTCTTCTCTCTCTCTCTCACCCTTCATTCCCTCGTTTATTGCATTGATTGATCTTTCCCCTTTCTTCCTTTGGATCAAGAGAACTGGCTTGGTAATTCGTTTACCAAAGGAAAGGGAAGAGAGTTAAGTTCGGCCCTCTTGGCGCGTCATAACTCGTCTTCAGTTTATGTGATTCAGGGGAAAAACAAACATCATTTATCCTCCCAAATTCCATCGTCCGTTTTGTGGCTTTCGTCCACTTTTTTTTTTCTTTTAACACGAGCGTTCGTTAACGTTTACATGATTGTTTTTAAAAGTTTCTGTATTTGAACTGGCTATGACATTAGGTAGTACTCATATTTCAGTTTATCATAGGTCGCAGTTTTATATTCACTGTATAGTATAAAAACATATATCCAATTTTTTGGTCCTGTAAAATCTTTTCTTTGTTTGGCCGTGTGTGTATTATATATTATAGCTATATATATATATATTATATTATATCTATATACATATTATATCTATTATATCTATATATATAATCTGTATGTCCTTATATATATAATATATATATATATATATGGTGCAATATAATATAAATCATGTAATTGTAATATATACAATTCTATAATTTAATATTTATATATAATAAATATATATATATTTAAAATAATAAATTTTTCTTTTGTAATATAATATATTATGTTAGATATTATAATTATATATATATATATATATATATATATATATATTGCATATATATATAAATATGTATAATAATATTATATAATATAATATATCTATATTATCTATTATATATATATATATATATATTCTATATATTCTATGTATATATATAATTCATATCACATTAAAACCGTTTTTGATTCATTTATACATGTATTTTTCTCTTCACGTGGCGGGGTTGCTAATGGCTTCACTGCCAGTCCTGGAACTGAAGATGTCGAAATGGTTCCCGTGCCCGTCGGCCGGCAATTCTATTATAAGCCTGAATAAAATTCCCCCTCGTTAAACATATATAAAATATATTAATTCCGAGGTAGAGGCCCGGAATTAGGATTATTAAAGGACATTGGTAGCTCGGGATTTATTAATGTATATATATATATATATATATATATAGGAAATATATCTATATATATAATAAATTTTTTATTCTTTACTGATTTTTCTTTTCGGCTTTTGTCGAAACCATATCAAAGTCCAATTCTTCTCTCTAGTCCGAGGTTGCATTGCAGGATTTATATGAATAAAACGAGTGTTTTGTAAACCTAACCTTTCTATTTTTTCCCGAACATATTTTTTCCAATAGTTTTAGGTAATTTTTTCTTACTTCCTCTTATTTAACGATAACCCAATATTCCTATAAAAACGACATAAAAAATAATATTATCCTTCAACCTTTTTATCACATTTGGGGATTTCCATCAGCGGTCACTGAGGATAGATACCACTAACTATGGACAGATTTCACTCTGCCAGCTCTAATGCTTTCATTGTTGTCTCTGAAAGTTAAAACCCTGGCGTTTATGGGGAATGGAGAATACAGCCCGAATCTAGTTTCCTTAGCCTTTTCAGCTCATCATTCATAATCATTATTCTGTTTGATTAATTGCAAGAATTTGCAGTTTTCACCCACGTCTAGATGGCTGATAATTTTCTAATAGTCTTTCTCATCTGATTGTTTTTGAAGATATAAAGATCAGTTAACCCTTATGGTACGTTGTAAAGGAAACTGGTAGCAGACTGACTTCTTTATGGTGTTTTTATATATTATATAATTATATAATATGATTATTATTATATATATATATATTATATATTATACATACTTATTATATATAATGTATCTATTATAACTTAAGACAATATATATATCTTATTTTAATCCTTTGTGTATATACTAGTAATAAATATTATATATAGAAATATATATATAAGCCACCTTAATTTTAACCTTTGTGCGTAAAGATTGATCATAATTTGTACGCTTCGTATATGGCGGCACAAGATAATTACCGTGGACAATACATAATTGCACAACGCTGGCTAATTAAGAAGAATCCGTCCTAAGGCCTTTGTAGTAGTGTCATGCCATTGAAAAATTAATCGACATTCATTTCCGTAGAAGTTTATTGACTTTTTTTTTTTTTTTGTAAAATCACAATTTGAATTATAAGTGCAAAATGTAACGAAGAGTACAATTTTATATACCTTTCTTATCTCAAAAATTTTCTATTTGATGAAAAGTCCATCAATTTTGACTTCACAGAAGCCAAGTTGATTCATGACCGCCGGAGACCTCAGTATTAAAGACTTCATTAGAAGAGATCAGTGATTTAATCTCCCTAATTAACGATGCTATATCTAGATGTTTAAGGGCAATGGGATCCTTTATTGATATTCCAAGGTTTTGAGGCATGATTATTTTTTCTGGCTAAAGGATTTCTTACAGCTATTTTCGCTATTCTTCTCTTACAAATGAATTGAAAAAGTAATTGTCTAATATAAAATTTGAAAATCCTCTCTCACGTATTGACGTAACAAATATCTGGTCTTGTACGTTTGTCTATCTAAGTTAACGAATTCAATTATGTACCTGATAAAAATGTTGCTTTGGTTAAGTTTTTAGAATACACTCTACAATAGAAAAGAAACTGAAAAACACAGGGAAATTCAACAACACGGATTATGAAGCACCTACAGGGATCGCGGCAGAAAAGTCAATGTCACGATGGCGGGCCATACAGGAGAAGGAGGGTAATAACAGGAAGGACTTAAATCCTCTCCCCAAAACAAATTTAAATACAGCTAGACTACGGAATGGAATGGAATGAAATGGAATGGAGTATAGTGTTTTAGGCAAAAGGCCAAGCATGGGGACCAATGAGGTCATTCAGCGCTGGAAAGAAAATTTAGTGTAGAAAGGTTTGAAAGATACAACAGAAGAAGAACCTCGCAGTTGCACTAAAAAATCAAATTTGTTTACGAAAGGATGATGTCAAGATTGAAGACAGAGTATATTGATTGGAATTACTAAGGCTGCGTTTACCACCAAGCAGTCGAAGTTCAAGTCATTCAAGACAGAGTCAAGGCCAATTTCATGACTTCTTCTTGAACATCGCCCCATTAATTCAAATGGGAGAGTTTACACGATCAAGTCAGGCATACCGAGTCCGAGGTGAGCCAGTGAACTCGGGAGGAGGTGAGCATTAATGATCCTGAGGATCCTGATAAGTTTATTGCAAGAGCAAAGTGTAATCCAATGCGCCTGATGAGGACCAAAGTCTTGTGGATGTTGTTATTACACCTGACGCATCATCCTCTGCTGTCACGGATGCACCTGATAATGCATGCTTTCAAGAAATAACAAATTGTAGAAGGAGAACCTGCTTTCAATTCTACTTACCTCTACAACCAAAGAACACCTCACGCCAACAAAGACCTCGGGGGGGGGCTGCTGTACTTTACCAAATTTGAATTTGATATGCAAGATTCCTAAGGGAAGTTGAGAAGTTTCGTAACAACAGCAGCATGTCCAAGATTTGAAAAGCTCCAGATCGTCAAAGTTCCTAAGTCTTTCTTCACCTAATGAAAGACCCAAACACTTGTCGCAGCTGGACCTCCTTTGACATTTCAAAATGGAATACCCCACAACTTCCCCATTCTCCATCGGCCAATCTCTGGCTAGGCACTTATAATTCTGAGTAGTACCCAATTACAGTGAAAAAGACTTAGGCCCACTTTTTGCGTTTTAGAGAAACCCCTTGGCCTTTTTTAATATATCACATCAGGGAATAATTATGCAAAATTTTATTTACTTTGCTGTATTTACCACCAAAAATAAAGGGAATGTCTAATGTTTACCGTCCCTCAACATTTCCAAGAAATAATTAAATGGTATTTGTCTGGGTACTTTGTACTATTCACAGCCGCCAGATTGTAAGAGGATTGGCTATTTTTCCTTTTTTTACTGTATTCACAACTAGTAATAGAGGCGTCTTTTTATCTTTTTCTTTGATTTAGCACTGCATAAAGCACTAGACCTACCTACTTACAGACTATATATTATTTTTCAATAATGTCCAACTCCACTTCTTACCTTAGGAAATCAGCGGCATTCTTTTTCCCTAACTGAACATTACCATAGTATAAACTTGGAATTCGTCACGTAATAATTTAATGCAGCAACTGCTGTACAAGAGTTCAATGATGGATCTCCCTTGATTAAAGAGAGGCAAGTAATGAATTATCTCAAAGGGAGCATGGGACTCAGATATCACGACAAGGTTTTTCATTCAACCGACTCTTTAAAGATTAACGGAAGATTATCAGCGGGAGTGACCTTAATTGGCGTACGCTGTGGGAATGGACCTCTAGGTATAATACCGCCTATTTTCTGTAACTTTTCCTCATTCATCTACCTGAGAGGGAGACAGCAGTCTCTGAATATAGTATTTCTCTCTCTAATATTTTGGTGTTTTTATGGGCTCCTTTTTATAAGATATATATAATATATATATACATTTATAGATATTATATATTATATTATATATATATGTTATATATATCTCGATATATATATAATGTATATATTGTATATATATATATATGTATTCTAATGTTTATATATTAATATAATATATAGGAATCTTAATATATATATATAATATTACAAAAATCCTATTGTGTGTAATATGTAAAAAGTTAATTTTATATATATAATATATATATCTATATATATCTACCTATATTATATATATATATTTAATATATATAATAATATATATATATAATATATATCATCTCTATATCTAATATATATATATATATAGTATATATGTATATATATATATATATATATAATATATATATATATATATATACATGGTCTCTGGCTAGATACCATACAGCTTCAAAGGTCTTAATTCAAACAATTGTGGGCGATTGAAAAAGTTTAATTTTTATTTATCTATATAATAATCTATAAATATATATATATATTTTATATATATATATATATAATTATATATATAATATATATATATATATATATATATCTCACTGCTAGATTACCATATACAAAAACAATTGTGTGAGTGAAAAGTTATTTATATGTATATAAATTATTATATTATATATATATATATATATATTATATATATAATATTATATATATATATATACATATATATATGCACAGTAGAAAGGTAAGTGAAACAGGGACTTGGAACAAGAACTTTCGTAGTATATTCTACATTTTCAAGTTCACACTGAATGCAATAGAAATTGACAGTCCTTTATATACAAAAAACAGAAAAAGGGGGCAGGGTTAAAGTTTGTTAATCTGGGCGGCGTGTTCTTTAAGCAAAAGAAGACAATGAAAAAGGATCAAGGTATAATACTGGATGAAGATCTGTTGGAGTACATCTACACTGAAGCCACGTCAAAAAGGAATTTAAATCTCCATCCATGATTATACCTTGATCTTCTTTCTTTATCTCTTTTGCTTAAAGAACACGCCATCCAGATTAACAAACTGTAACCCCGCCCCCTCTCTGTTTTGTATATAAAGGACTGCTATATTCAGGGATTGCAATCCTGCCTGTCACTCTCTTTTATTTCAACAACTAACTGCCAAAAGCTCTGTTTTTGTATTTTTACAGCTAATCCAGCCACGGGCTGCTCCAGGAGCAAGAGCCCGCGGCACCACAAGGCCAGCTTAATCTTAAACAACAACAACTATTATAAGTGTGAACATGAAAATATGGAATATACTACGAAAGTACTTGTTCCAAGTCCTTGTTTCACTTACCTTTCTACCGTGGATTTAAGGATATTTTCAAGTACGTGATCCTTCGTTCTGCTTATATATATATATATATATATATATATATATATAGATATATATATATATTATATATTATAATATATATATTATATATATAAGTCATATCACCCTTACCGTGATTCATATACCATACATCGAGCTACAATGTCCTTTAATATCTAATTCGCTCTACTTCTGGAATTAATATATTTTCATATGTCTTAACCGAAGGGGAATTTTTTTCACGATAATAGATTTGCCTGTACCTGGGCGCGAACGCAGGAGGCATTCAAATCCAGGCACGTCAGTGAAGCTCATCCACCCCAGGTATTCATTAGTTTGGAGACAACATCAAACCGCCTCGGTTAAGCATATATGAAAATATATTAATTCCGAGGTAGAGCGAATTAGATATTAAAGGATATTGTAGCTCGATGTTTGTATATGAATTACAGTAATGTGATATGACTTATGTAAATGCTACGTGTTGTCAAAAAGCGCTACAATGCCACCAGAGTCGAGGCGGGTTGATGTTGTCTCCAAACTAACGAATACCTGAGAGCGCGTGAGGTATTTGAGGGTGAGAGACGACATAAACTTATGGGCCTCTCGCGGTGGTGGGGTGGAAGAGCTTCACTGACTGCCTGATTTGAATGTCCTCCTGCGTTCGCGCCCAGGTACAGGCAAATCTATTATCGTGAAAAAAATTCCCCTTCGCTTAAGCATATTTGAAAAATATATTAATTCCGAGGTCGAGCGAATTAGATATTAAAGGGACATTGTAGCTCGGTGTATATAGATATATAATATATATATTATATATTATATATATATATATAAAGCGAATCCACAGGAAAATGATAGTCAGAAATCCAAGCGCTTTCATTTTTACTAAGACATTGTCAAGGAGCTAATGAAATACAATTGACGCTGAAATTAAAACTATTTATGATATTGCATTGAAACTTAATTACCCAAGGACTTTTGTAGATGTGGCATGGAAAAGAGCTTGAAAAACTTTTTATTCAACTAATGACAGACTTGAATTTAGTAATAAGCATAACAATCTAAAATTACCCTATGATGAAAGGTTTTTAGATATTCCTATAATTTTAAAGTTTTTTAACATAAATGTTGTTTTCAGTAATATTAATGTCAAGAGTTTAGTAATCAAAAATTCTCCTGAAGATCTTCCAGGCTGCATATATAAAATCCCTTGCAAAAAAGTGTGATAAAGTCTATTACGGACAGACCAGTAAATCTCTTTCACAACGTCTCAAACAGCACCAATATTCTGTGAGAACTGGGCAAATATCGAATGCATTATTCGTACATATGAGAGATTTAGATCATCCTATTCTGGAGTCAAGGAAGAGCCTTAATCCCATGTAATGTCACAATTAAAAGGAATATCATTGAATCTTGTTTCATCAAGTCAAATTTAGAAATGTTCTAAATTTAAGTCTTGGTTTATTTAAACTTGATGTTTTCATAATGAAAATAGTTGTAGATAAATATAAGCAACAAAATTAATATATTCAGTTTTTACATGTTTTGGACTGTAAAGATACTTCGTAATTTCGGTTAAGGTCAAATCTGTTTAGGTTTGTGACCGTGTGATATCCGATAATCCTGGATTATCTCTTTTAATTTTTACACTTTTGGCAATTAACCATCTGGTATTCTTGATCTTGTTGTGTACCTGAGACCTTTCTCTCCAATTGTATTTCATTAGCTCCTTGACAATATCTTAGTAAAGACGAAAGCGCTTGGATTTCTGACTATCATTTTCCTGTGGTATTCGCTTATATGAAGTCACGTGCATCTACTGTGATTTTTTAAGCATATATATATATAATATATATATATATATATATCTATATATATATATATATATATATGTATATATATATATATATAATATATATATATATTATATATATATATATATATATAGTAGAGAACAAGTCTACCTGTTACGTCTTGGTAAGAGACTTCGAAAAATCAGTTTACTAAGGGGGAGGGCGTGGGGATAGGGCTCTTTCTTTGTTTGTACGATTTCCACTAATCAGCTCAATAAGCTCTATCCCAAACTAGGTGTAGACCTATAACCATTCCCATATGGTGAGGTTAATTCGTTTGCCAATGATAACAATTATTTATATTCAGAGGTTTCATTTACCTATTCATGAATATACTGTAGAAGATATTCCCTACACTCCGTTCATTACAATAGCAATTATTGCCTGTTATGCTATGGATGAACGCATCATTTTCTACTTGGCTTATATTTGCTTATATCAATTGTGCGTATTAGATTTTTTGTCATACGGACAAATTGCTTTCATTATTATCATCATTCATGTAGGGATAACTAAGAGAATATCGTCTCTGTTGTTAAACAACCCCTCCAGTCATTTACCTGTCAATTGTGGAAAGGGCTATTTAGAAAATTAATGCAGTTTGATGATGGTGTTTTGGGTTCTCTTTTTTTGAAGAATTTTTAAACAGAAATCAGTACTATATTCCGCCCCCCCCCCCCCCCCCCCCCCCCCCCACACATTAGTAGCCGCAAAGTCAGGCTGAGGACATTAGCACAGCAAAAGCAAGAATCCTGTCAGTTAAAACCGCATTTTGGAATTTCAAAACCTTAGATATTCAGAATAGATACCATTTCTTGAGTTTAGAATATTTATGGAGCTTCTAAAAAGGCAAACAACCAATGGTAAAACATATTACACATTTCAGATAACCATTACAAGAAAATGAATTGTATTAAGGTTTACATGTAGTATTTTTTGCAAAATAACAGAAGAAAAATAATCAAACATTTACACTAAAAAAATAAAGTTTTAAATTATATCTATTTAAGAATGAAGAAGAATCTGTTTGCGCGCATCCATTTGTCTTAATCATCTTCAAATCTTTTTATCTTCAGAGCTAAATATGCATTGCATTCATGGATGCGTTTTAGATTAAATTTCGGCCTGTGAGAGAAACCTTATAGTTTGTGCCGAGGCAACAGCCATTTATCAATGCTGGTGACCCCATGGCTTAGTGAACGATTTATCCTGAAACATCAAAACAGCAGGAAATTAATAAAGGAATATTAATGAGAATTTCTAGCTGTCATCTCAAGGTGCCTATAAGAAGTTTTAAAACGGAAGAATGTATATTAAGGCACACACACATATATAGTATATATATATATATATATATATATATATATATATATATATAATATTTATATATATAATATATATATATAATATATATTCTCATGCACTGATATAAGCGATTAGTCTTAATAAAGAAATGTTATATTAAGAGCTCATCTCTTATATGAGTGCATTAGGTATATATATATATATATATATATATATATATATATATATATATATATATATATATATATATATATATATTTATATATATATATATATATACCTATATATATATATATATATATATATATATATATATATATATATATATATGTGTGTGTGTGTGTGTGTGTGTGTGTGTGTATCCTAATGCACTCATATAAGTGATGAGTCTTAATGGAAGAATGTATATGAAGACTCATCACTTATATGAATGCATTAGGTATACACACACGCGCGCCCACAAACACACACATACATACACACGCACACACACACACACCTACACACACACACACACATATATATATATATATATATAATATATATATATATTATTATATATCTATATATATATATATATATATATATATATATATATATAGATATATATATATATATATTATATTTATTAAATAATATATAATATATAATATATATATTATATTATATATCAATTGAAACGCCCGCAAGAAAGCGCCTTCTACATATCAGTAAGGACAGAAAGGCAAAAACCCGGAACAGCATTTTGCACAACCTTATTGGGGCATGTTTCGAGCCGTACTATCACTCGTTATTAACCTACAAATTAAAATGAGTGACATTATAATTATTTTATTAAAATTCACATTATACAGCAAAATAACATACAAAAATAATTAGAATACATTAAAAGATGATATATTCTTAATTTTTTAAGAGTCGTGACCAGATTCCTCGTTTTTTTGAGTACCTTAATAGTAAGCATATTAATATAGAATTTACTTATAAAATGGAGGATAATCAGACGCTTGCTTTTCTAGATATTTTGGTAAAAAATCTTGATAATAAATTTCACGCTTCAGTCTTTAGAAAGCGTACTTTCACAGGTCTTCTGTCTAAATTTCAATCAACTACACCTTTGAAATATAAGACTAATTTGATATTACCGCTGGTTACCAGACCATATATTGACTAGTGTATCTATTGTTCCTCTGTACCAACCGTTTTTGTGACTTAAATTTTGTATTTTCTTTATTTTACTCTATTTTATTTACTCAATTGTTTTGATCAGCCTTCTTTTAAAGGTTTTTTATTAGCCATCTTTTAACGTATTCGTATCATTTTTGTATACGTCATTTTGCTGCATTATTGTGAATTTTATTACAAGAATAATAATGTCATTCATTTTCATTTGTAGGTTGATAACGAGTGATAATACTGCTTGAAACATGTCCCAATAAAGTTGTACAAAATGCTGTTCCGGGTTTTGGCCTTGGTGTCCTCACTGATATGTATATATATATATATATATATATATATATATATATATCTATATATAATATATATATATATATATATATATATATATATATATATTCATGATTATTATTGGTGGGAATGATAAGCTTACCGAAAAGATATGACTGATATGACTCTTCACCTACAACCATGAATCAAGAAGAAAATGAGTAAAGCTGAAGGCCTTACCTCAGAAGATAAGGGGGAGAGTATAGCAGGCCACTGGGGTTCTGCTACAGCAGAACCCCAGTGGTACAGTTTGGGAGGTTGCAAAGGGGATTTCTTTGTGCAACCAGCCCGC
>NC_087201.1:42771838-42789338 GCF_015104395.2 Macrobrachium nipponense
TCACCTGTACACGTCTTAGGATAACATGATTTAGTAATGAGTATGAACTTCATTTATTTCATGCCATTATTTTATATTTAGACTTTGCAAACTTAGATATTTTGAGAAAATCAGGAACTTTATGTGTTTCAACGCTTTAGGAATGAGAATAAACTAAATTTATTTCCTATAATTTTGTTACATTTAGAATTTTAAAAGTTGTATGTTTTGATAAAATCAGAAACTATAATTATTTAGGTCTAGATGATTTAGGGTCGAGAATAAACTTAATTTATTTCCTGAGATAGAGCGAATTAGATATTAAAGGACATTCGTAGCTTAATGTGTATATAAGCATTGCAGTAATGTGATTTGTGTTATAATATGGCTACGAGCTACAAGAGCACTACAAAGTTATGAAGGTCGAGGTGGGTTGAGGCCGACTCCAAAACAACGAACACCTGAGCGCGACAGAGATTTGCAGGTGAGAGGCGGCGTTAACTTATACCTCTTGTGATAGCTGTGATGTTTAAAGCGCTTCACTGTACGTCCTGAATTCTTGGTTCCGAGGTTCGCGCCCATGAGCCGACGAATTTCTTATCGACTAAAAAATTCCCCTTCGGTTAACATATATGAAAATATATTAATTCCGAGGTACAGTGAATTAGATATTAAAATACATTTGTAACTCAATATTATATATATATATATATATATATATATATATATATATATATATATATATATATATATATATATCATTTCCTTTCGCACCCAAGGGGATGAATAGGTCCTCAGTGAACTTACGTGTAGTCTCCACTTTGGGGGGTGCCGATCGTTAAAAATATTTGCCAAAAATACACTAATCAAGACAGGCTAATGAAATTTTCAGGCATTATTAGCACTATAATAATGCATATTCCCTGTGAGTTTTATCATCCTACAGGGAAAATTAATGATTTTATGAAAAAAAAAAAGTGAAAAAACGGAAATTTCCGGGCCCCTCGTACTGAAGGTTATTTGGTGATTGGTGAGAAACTACAGTCTTGAATAAAAATTCGGTCTGACAGAATGTTGGTATATCAACCTGGAACATGCACAAAAAAAATTATCAAAATAGAACAGTAAATAAGCACGTTATAACAAAAAAAAGAGCAACAACTTCGTAAGTTCAGCGAAAGCCCCGCCGAAAAATCAGACTATAGCTAGGAAGAAATATTCAGGAAAAATTCAAATCTCGATTTAGGGACAAAACCTTTTGAGAGTTTGTAGTTATTATGTCACTTGATAGCCTAAAACATCTAAAAATTATATTTTTTAGGACAATCAAAGAAACCCCCCCCCCTTTTTTTTGGGGGGGTGGGGGGGTTTCTTTGATTGTCCTAAATAATATAATTTTTAGATGTTTATTGGAATTAATTTCAGATTAATATCACCATAATGTTTGTGAACAATTTGTGCAAACTTTTTCCGAAAGGTGTCATCATGTAAAAACGGGAATTTGGCATAAAAAGCTAGTTTTGGTACTGTACATGGTTTGGTGACATTAGCGAATTGTTTGTTAAGAAGCAAACGGAGCTTTTTATAAAACAAAGTCTGTGGGAAGCAATTATTCGTAAAATATCCAGAAAGGAAACTAATTTCTTGGTGGAAGGATTGCCAGTTCGATGTAATAAAAAAACGCCCTGTGGAGGAGAGTAAAAATAGAGTTTAGATTAAAATCATAAAAACAAAAACCATAGTAATTGGATCTTAGACCAGTAAAAGTTTTCTTTCTAAAAACAGATGTATTAAAAGAGTCATTATCCCTAGTGACAAGAACTTCTAAGAGAGGTAATTGATTGTTCACCTCTTTTTCCACGGTAAAATTAATGTTACTATGTTTAGTATTAACATATGCTAAAAAGGAGTCAATATCACAGTCATTTTTAAATAAGGCGAAGGTGTCATCAATATACCTACCATAATAGAGTGGATGTAACCTGAGTAACATGCGTTCTTCCAGAGAGCACATGAAGATGTTGGCAAAAGTGGGACCCAAGGGAGAGCCCATGGCTACACCGTCTGTTTGCTTATAAAGTTTGCCGTCAAAAACAAAGGCAGTGTCCCGCACTGCTAGTTCTAAAAGAGTTTTAAAAAACGAACGATTGAAATTGTTAAAAACAGAATCTGGCTCAGGAAAAAGTTTGTTTAAGATAATATCGATAGTTTCTTCCCTTTGTTGTGTTTAAATAAAAAGATGTTGTACTGTCCAAGATTGATTACGCTAATCAGATAATTACTACGTTAAGCCTTCACTTGCACTCATCGTGGAAATACGTAAGCAACAATTAAAACAGAAAATGTCTGAATTTTCGTATATTACGAAATAATAGCCAATTCCGAATCTAATCAGTACAATAATATATTTTTATTAAAACACAACAAAGGGAAATGACTCAAGTAATACTGACTTAATTCTAAATAAAGTTCATGTTAGAATTAATAGCACTTTAATATATTAATTCTGTTTATTATAAATGCATATATAAAAGATCTCTCACTCGCAATAAGTAGCCAAAATGGAGGGGTTTTACTCTATGTTACTAAGCAACAAATAAATACCATGGAGCATATTTAAATTTATATAACTGAATAAAGATTGATTCATTTACTGGACGTAATTCATTAGGAAAATATAGATGCTAGGCTTTCAAAATGGAATTTATGTTGGGAGATGAGAAAGTTAAAACAAAGGAAATAAAAGATTTTAGTAAGAGAAACAGACACTGGTATTTAATTGTTGATTCAGACTTACCAGCAGGTTCTATAACGCAATTGCACAAATGTTTTAAGCTTCCATATGCCTTCTCTAGCAACTAAGAGGGCTCTTGAAACCACAAAGGGACCACAGTGCTCTAGATATTAGGGCAAGGAACAATGATATGTTACTATTGTGAGAGCTGAGCTGCTACTGTTGCAGGGGCAAGATTTTTCCTTTTGCTCGAGTTGCAGGTGCACGGCGTGATCTACTTAGATGCCTCAAGCTCGGAAGTTGGCCAGTCGTTAAGCAAGAAAGTGCCTGCATATCTGAAAATCAATTAAATCCAGCCGACAGAAGGTCACAGGAATATGAATATATAGGGCGAAAATATCTAAAAGGAAGAGAAGCGCGTTTTATCAACCCAATGACTAATTGAAACTGCTACCAGCTGTGCCCCTTCATGTCATAAACATAATCAAATACAACTTCTGTAACTGGGTTCAGAGTCCCTACATTACCCTTAGTCTAGTTGTGCTATCGTTAATGGAATTTATGGTCTATGTTAACAGTCTGGAGAGACGGGGGCATCATAAATTTGTGACTATATATATATATATATATATATATATATATATATATATATATATATATATATATATATATATATATATATATATATATATATATATATATATATATATATATATATATATATATATATATATATATGTATATATATATATATATATATATATATATATATATATATATATATATATATATATCATATATATATATATATATATATATCATATATATATATATATATATACATATACATATGTAATATATATATCATATATATATATATATATATATATATATATATATATGTATGTATGTATATATATACACATAGAAATGCGGAACTGTACCAAAATAAAAAAAGAATAAAACTATCAAAGAACTGAGCCGAAACACAAGGAACAATACGTCTTTTGAATTTTCTTATAAGAGTATCTCCTATGAAATACAATAAAGCACGAATATCCACCAGGAAGCAACCATCTTCCTTCTCACATTAAAGTTGTGCTTCGCTTTAAAGACTCTTCCTTGTGATTGCAATGTATGACTTCGTTTTTTCGATCATTTTTTTTCTGGAATGGGTTGATGTGTATATTTTCTTGCTTCCATTTTCCAGGTTATTCATAATCACATTGGTTCAGTTTTACTCAAATTCTTTAAGGTATATTTATTTCTGTTTTTTTTTTCCTTTTTTCTAGAAAAGTGGTGATATATATATATATATATACTATATATATATATATATATATATATATAAATATATAATATATATGCGTGTGTATGTGCGTGTGTGTGTGTGTATGTGTGTACGTGTGTGTGTGTGATTGTGTATAATTGATAAATAAAATTTGGAACGCGATTAATATATATATAAAGGTAAAAGCCATGAAGGAAAGTGAGGAAATGGTGTACCACTGCAAGGCCTTTCGACTTCTGTCCTTTACTTAGTAGACTGGTATAAATATGGAGGTAAGTTTACAAAGAATCTCGTATAAATGACAGATAGGGAATATAAAGGAAAATATGTACCTAGAATCAAACGCACCTGTAGAATTAGTAGACCTACCCAAAACATGGGTACAAATTAAGAGATTTACAAAAGATTGAGTCCATCTGCTCGAAAGCAGGGACAATACAAATAAGATATTATACAGGGCGGTAATTGACTACAAAAAATGTTATAATAATACAATTCAACATATCCCACTTTGCTAAATAATAATAAAAAATTCTCTCGCAACATAAATTTTTATACAAAACACATTAAAAATACAGATACAAAGAAAGTATGTTTTAGGCATCTAATTTGCTATAAAGTCAGTGATTTTATCATTAAGGCCATTCTTTCACATTTGATTTATACAAGGGTCCAAATAATACAAGCCAGAGCTACGGTTAAGATTACAATTGGAAGTAAGTTGTATAATTGCGGATTCTAAAAGATTTCGTGAAAAGACATCTTTTGATCTAGCGATACTGAACTCCCAGTCCAATTCATCCTATGACCCTTTTGACTTAAGTGAATGAATACTGCATTGAATGTTTGCCCAGTTTTGACAGAATACTAGTACTGTTTAATTATTACTTCAAAAGCCTTGCTAAATTGGCCAATATAAAAAGAAGGGCATTCCAAACATCGAATTTTATATATTATGCTGTTGCTTTATTTAGGACATTTTTATTAGCATTTCTTTTAATGTGTTATTATAGGAGAAAACAAGGTTGACCGTAAAAGATTTTAACTTAACAATGATGTTGTTTTCAAAGCCGTTAAACTAAGGCAAGCAAAGAATGTTAATAGAAGTTTCTTTCTCCATGTTATTTTCTTTATAAAACTTTTTGGGGGCTTTATTATAGTAAATATCTAATATATGTGAAGGAAAACATAAATCTGTCCCTATTTTTCATAAGAATACGGTTTCTTGATCCAAATACTAGGGACTAACAATGCGCAATATTCGCAATTACATAGAAGAAAAAATTTATATTTTGATATTAAGATGATGGCCTGAATAAAAATGGACAAGTTAAGTTGTTGGTTGGTTTCCTATAAATACTGTATTTGCATTGAAGTGGTTCTCTATATATTAAAACATCTAAGTAATGGGGCAATTGTCTTTTTCCAATTTTAAAGTAAATTCAATTGATGGTACCTGGTTATTCAAATTAGAGAGTAAATAATTTACATCAATAGCAGAATGCAACAGAGCTAAAACATCGTTAACATAATTATATTCCTTTAAAATAGTATAGATATGTTGACGATATTTAACTGATTTGCATGCCTTATTGATGTAAATGATTTACTCTCTAATTTTGAATAACCTCCCTTTCCTTAAGATGCTTTCAATACACAGAGGACCAATTACTAATGCAAATTCAGTATTTATACGGAAAACCAAACCAACAAGTTTAAGAAAATTCCATGTCTATTTTTGAATTCAGGTCGACCTATTCTTTTAATATCAAAAGTACTTAATGTTTTCTCCTATGTTTTTAACGAGCATTGCGCATTGTTTCTACTTCTTAAAATATGGGGTTGATCAACGAAACTTGAATACCACGTTCAACCAAAAATAGTGACCAGATTTTCATATATTAATATACCCTATATATATTATAATTAATATATATTATAATTATATTATATATATATGATATATAATATATATCACACACAACAGCAACCACACACACCACATAATTATATGTATATTATATATATTACTATTATATATATATATAATACGATATATATGTATATAATATATTGTTGGGTGTGTGCATGCCGTGTGGGCGTGTGTATATAGTATGGGTATGGGTATTGATTTTTCATTGGCCATTTCTATGATACTTTCAACTAACTCTTTTCCTTTCTGGTTTTATTTGAGACGTTTGCTTTTAGCGAGAATTTGAAAGGGTGATCACCATTTTCTTTGTTATTTTTTTGTTCCGTCGAACAATCACCTCTTTTTTTCGGGGTAACTAATAAACTGTAAATATCAGTACATTACACACACACTCACATACACGCACCATCATGCTTATAAATACATATATAAAATAAATATTATATATATTATCTATATATATATATATTTATCTCTTATATACTATTATATATATATATATATTAATGAATACTTATCACATCAACCGTGATTCAATCAAATCTTATTAGGCTACAAACTGGTCCTTTAATATCTAATTCGCTCTACCTCGGAATTGATATATTTTTTCATGCATCATGTACCGAAGGGAATTTTTGTTTAGTTGGATATTTATCAACTAAAAATTCCCTTCCGGCGTATTATATTATGAAAATATATCAAATTCCGAGGTAGAGCGAATTATAAACATTAAAGGACATTTGTAGCTCGAACTGATCTATATATATATATATATATTATATATATCTTATATAATCATATATCTATATTTATATTAGATATATACATCCTACACACACACACCACAAATATATATATATATAATATATACTATAGTGTATAAAATCTACTTATAATATTTATATACGTATTATATAGTGTACCAGGAATAGGAGTCCATGATAACCAGTTTGAATTTAAAAGGCCAAGTTTTATTTTCCATCTGATACGTTTTCGCACAACTTGTGGTGCATCCATCAGTCCTTGTGAATAAAATACCCAAAGACATATTATAAAAAATGAATGTAAAGTTAAAATGGGGGGAAAAAGGAATGGGGAATTTCACAATTTTAAAAGATAAAGTCTAAAAAAAAGATTAAAAAAGAGCAGTAAATAAAAAGAGAGACTTTTACTAAAAACAACCCAACCGTCCATGATCAAGGGAGTGAAGATGGAATGAGTTACAGTTGGCATAGAGAAGCTGACGACAACTATGCCACGGTTATCAGATGGTGACGAGGAGACAAATTACCGTTTTTAATGCGGGTGCACCAGACTTTTAATATTATAAAACGACTCCAGACGTTGTTTAGTTGGTCAGGATGTTTTAACACATAATCAATTGTTGTAAAATGGTTCTTTTTTGAATTTCAGTCTTCTGTATATTAGTTGAGTGGTTTGTTTCTGATATTGGAAAAATTCTGGTTTGTTTTATCCTTTCTTGACCCTGTACGGAAAGCTAAAGGCCCGCAAATGGCTACAATTATCTGACCCTCAGCAACCCCTCGAGTCGATCCAACGTAAGAGCCCGGACATCCAGGGCATGGGAATTTGAATTTAAATAAATAACGTTGGATGTCATGAAGGGCTGAAGGCGAATCCTTTCAAAGTTTAAAAAAACGATCGAATAGTGCAAGGATTGACTCGAACAACAAGCCTGATCTTTAACGACCAGGGAATTTCCCTTTTAGTTCAATTATACGAGTAACGGTTTTAAGATAAAATTTTGACTCGAAAAATGAAAAAAACGGAAACAGGTAGCATAAAACTATTTTCTTTTCGGTACATCCAAAAAGTAGTTGATGAATCGGATGGTTAACAGGAATTTGTTAAGTACCTGTTTGGTGATTTTGTAATGGTCTATATCTTGGTGGAAATGAATTGGCTTTGAAAAAGTTCTGCCAAGAAATTCATTTCGTTATGAAATGAAAAACTTTGCCATGAGGAAGATATATGAGACCTAACCCTATTAACTCATGCAGTATAGATGGTTGGCTGAGTTTAAATCGTAGTTTAATTGGGCTAAGAGCTATAAAACAAGTTAAATTGGTTGTAAACCCACCCCGGTATAAAGTTCGTTTTTGCTGTATACTGCCGTAAGGGCATGCGTTCCCGGTTATTTCCCCTCCCGTTTACCTTTTAATATCTAGAATCTGGAAGGCTGCCCCTCGCCTCTCTAACCTCCATAGTAAAATTAATCTGAGAATTGAGTCGTTATTAATGAATTCTAAAAAACTAAGGAGCACTGCCATGGTGAATGTCCTAAATTAAATCCAAGACAAACGTATCCATTCCTCATTTCTTCGATATAAAAAATGGTTTGAAAATTAAAAGGGTAGGACACAACCGATTTCAAAGTTTTGATACTAAAATCCAGAACCTAAAAAAAAATTTCCTTCTGATATGCATGTATATATTATATATATATTATCTAGTATATATTGATATCATATATATAATCATATCTTATATATTCCAATATGAGTATATAATATATTATATATATATGATCATTAGTATATATATTGCATATTATGGTATACTGGACTATATATATATACGTATATATATATATATAATATATATATATAGTAAATATTATATATAATATATTAATATAGAACTATATTATATATATATAATATATAGGCTTATATATATTGCAAGAATAAATAGGTTGTCCAATGGGGTGTAAAACGGAGGAAGACCTCACTTGTTGCAATCAATGAAACCGATGCCTGGAAATTCCGGGTGGAGAGTAAGATAGGAATAAGGAGAATGGGTGTACAGACGGTACTGTAAAAGGAAAGGACTAGCAAGGGGCTTGCCTCTAAGGCCCAATGGGACGCTGCATTATATATATATATATATATATTATATATATATATATATATATATATATATATATTATATATATATATATATATATATACTACCTACCAAACTGACACCGCCAGGGAAATCTCTGATTACAACTGATAAACATTCTCTCTCTCTCATTCCTATTAAGATTGAGGCTGAACTTAGACTTAAAGTATTTCAGGGGAGTCGCAACTTATCTCAGCAATCTCAACAACTATGGATTAGACACTAATATCTGTTGTTTTTAGTTATTTCTACATATCACCTCTTCCCACCCCCTTCTCATTCCCTTTCTATCACGGCTGAACTTGAAATTGAGGGGCATTGGAAGTGTCATTATTTATCTCAGCGACCTTCAAAACTGTTGATTAGGCACTAATATCTTTCATTTCCAATTATTTTTAGATGTCATGAGTTTCCCACCCATTCTCACCCCCTCCTTATTGGGGCTGAACTTGTGGAGCAAAATGGTAATTATAATGATCGGACAGACAGTACTGCCCTAGAATGTGCCAAGATCAAGATACAAATGTACCGCTTCATAATGGCGAACAAGCACCTTCTCCGGAGGTGAGCATCAGTGCCAGTTTCAGCTTTCTTTAAAAGTAAACTACTGAGATGGCTATTTGTCTCTCCGTCAGCGCTTTTTCTGTCCGCTCTCAGATCTTAAAAACTACTGAGGCTAAAGGTCTGCAAATTGGGATGTTAATCATCCACCCTTCAGTCATCAAACATACTAAACTGCAGCCATCTATTCTTAGTAGTTTTTATTTCATTTAAGGTTAAAATTAGCCATGATCGTGCGTCTGGTACAGTCATAGGTGCCAAGAACATAGGCCACCACCGGGCCGTGGCCGAAAGTTTCATGGGCCGCTGCTGAGAGTTGCATGGGTCCTGGCTGAGAGTTTCATACAGTATTATACTTTGTGCAGAAAATTCGATTGCGACAAAGATACTTCGTCGCGTTTTTCACTTGTTTACTCTTGTAGTTAACTAAGAAATGGAAATAATCATGCGCCCACTGTATCTCACTGGTTACCAGGCTCACCAGATGGAAGAATTAGACAATATCGAACCATTGTGCTACTGTTGTTTGAACAATGATCTTACCTACTACTTATTAGGCTGTGGTGGTTACTGTCAGTATAGAGAAGGTCATGAGCGAAAAGCATCCTGTCTATGAAATCATTTTGTGAGAACATTAAGGTTAACAGCTTCCGCTGTTGCTTCAGTACAAATTTGCAGAATCTACGCTGAGAAATATAGTACTTGCTTGACCATGCTACAACAAACCTTAGTATATAACCAAATAAGTAGGAAAAATACACATAAATCATTAATAATACTTGATTTATTCAAGCTTTTAATTCCAGGCTTGGATAAGGAAAACGACGTATAGCCTTCCCTCATTTCCATTAGGGTTCCAACTTGTTATATATCATTTCTACCCATGGAGTTCAAGAAATGCTACGTTCCCTTTGTTAGTTTTAAGGGCCGCTATCAGATATAGTAATCTACTCTCGTAAAAGGTTTATTGATTTTGACTGAATGATTTAACTTGATCTCTCCTACCCAGTGAATCATCGACTCTTCATATATGGTCTCTTTCTATGTTAATCTCCATAGCTTTAGTACATCTTCATAGGTCAACTTTATCGAATCTTTGTCATGGATGGAGAACGATCTTTTTCTGTGTGTGTGTTTTTTTATTACAATATTACTAATCGAATTTCCCATTCCTCTCCTTGTAATATTTTATTATTATTATTATTATTATTATTATTATTATTATTATTATTATTATTATTATTATTATTATTATTATTATTATTATTATTATTATTATTGAGTTAACACATTAAACAGTATAATACTATAACCTTTCACGATAGAAATCAAGGAAAACTGTGCAATGTTACTATCATTCCGGTGAAGTTATGTGAAAGAAAAAGAGGAAACGGAATACTATTTATTTTGAGCCACAAGAGAGAATAAGAATGTTTGGAAGTTGCCGCTGCAAGTGAAGGAAATTGCATCGGCAATTATACAGAAAATATCTCCATCCCCTCGTTCGCCTCCTACCCCAATCCCTGTCCTTTTTCTGTTTAAACGTTTTTCATCAGTGTTAAGGTGCTTAGTTGTAACTTTGACTGGGGAGTATTCACATGATATTAGTTAGGTAAATAACGATAGTTTTTTATTTACTCACAGGTCAAAGGAATTTCATCACTCCTTTGTATAGCTATTGCTCGCAATAGTCATCACTTAGCAGTGCACAATACAAATTGGTTCAAATAATGTGGAAGAAATTGTTTCGTTTATCGTTGTCATCAGATTAAGTAATCTTGACATCTAAAGTCTTTGTATTCTCTGAATTTTCTGTTTAATTTTTGTGTGTGTAAAAGACAAAGTAATTGTCCCCCACATTACGATTACTTTTCCTAATGCTGCAGAGAAAATTAAGTACGTCAGTAATTGCAGCTGATAATTTGATTGTTTATAGATTAAGAAATAATATACGTGTTAAAGTAAAATAAAATAATTTCTACTTGAGTTGCTGTTTTTCATGAATTTCCACGATAAATATTCTTGTATTTATTATCAACAGTTGGCAGCATCCAAAATCACCCTCCCATCCAATTGTATTAAGTAAAATTGAAAGTTAGTGACTTCATAAGCCACGGCCTCCATACATACTCCAGGGCCCAAGGCGCCTTTGCATACATGAGAGGTCCCCGAAGGTATTAGCCTGAATTTGATAATGTATCGCCTAGAGCACCGTTCCAGCGAGGCTAGACAATACGAAACCCGGCAGTAATTCAACTATTGATAGTTTCCAAGAAAGTGTTGGACGTAAAATTTGCCTCGAAAATTGGGCGAAGGAGAAATTCACACTGATATAGTTTCCTTTATAAATCGCCATTTAAAATTTAGCTTGGTTTATTACTTGCAGGAAGGATGCAAACAAAATATCATAGGTTGAAGGCCAAGTTCATCAAATGTCAATATAAATAGCGCAATAAGGGACCAGCTTAAAATCCATAATTTTATTACCCTCAAAACTCAGCAAATAAAGAATTTATTAATTTATTGGTGAATTCTATTACGGTCTTCGGTAGGGAAATTTTAAACCTGTACAGAGGGAATTATCTCTAGACAACCTCTTGCACCGCATGTAAAAAAAAAATAAATAAAAAAAAGTCCCCAATCATTAAAAATACATACAAAATTAGTTTTTTTTTTTTTAGAAAAATAACGCCCAGAGCATGGGATTGATGAAGAAGTTATCGAGCTAACACGCATGTGGAGATAGAATGATCCCGGTAAAGCTTCGTATATAATGGATTTTTTTTACCCCTAGAATTCAAGGCACATGGAAGGAATATAATTAATTCACTATGAACAGGGGATAATCGAGTAACTAAATTTATATCACACATGGAACCCACAAAACATTTGGTAACGAGATTTCAAAGACCATTTACAAGGGAGAGGATTTGTGAAATGAAAAGAGATATTTAAGTTACAGGGCAAGAGAAGTGTTAACTCAAAATGTTAATTTCAGACGTACATTGCATATGCTTGTGCAAGTGTAAGTTGCAACCATGGACGGATGAGTGGACTTGTTTTCACTCAACAGTCGTTTCTGGGCACGTGTACTACAACAAAGAAAGGCCCGGTCGGGCATAGAGAAGTAATATAACTGTCTCAAGAAAGAGCAAGGCTGTATGACCCGGCTCTTAGAGGGTGAAAATGCTTACTTGGAAAGTAAGTAATTTTGTATGTATTTCAAACGATTTCCTGGTATAAAAGTTTTGAATTAGTTGACAAATGTTAAAGTTTCCCAATATTTTCTATCGCGTTCTTTCTTCTTTTAGATGCTAATTTGAAAGTATGCACAAATAATAATTATTAGAATTATATTTATAACAGCTAATAAGGAATGTTTATTTTACGAAAATAGTTGTCGTTACATCACACATAAAAAGAAAAGCACAATTTCGGAAAACCTTGAGCTTGAATCATTTCTGCTGCTGGGAAAGATGTTTATTTAAGACAGCGTTGTAAAGTCCTGCATTTTTAGATCTGTTACGTACACAGATGTACTATTTGTTTTATGTTACTATCAAAACAGGGTCTGATGAATATGCAAACTAATTACAGGACGATGATTATCAATGTTCAACACCACAGCAGAGCTGAAGATTTTTGGCGCAAGTAAAATTAATTAATGTTAAATGACCCATTAGTATGTACGTTATTTATTCCTCTTTATATTTATCTTTTTTCTTTTCTCCCTTTTCACATATAGCATAATGTTCTTTGGATACTTGCTAAGCATATCTATGCGTTTTAAGGTTATTTTATGTAGCTCTTTATTTTTTATAATAGTAGCAAGAACAAAAATGCCTCTAATATTAATTATTATTACCGAATGTAGTACTTTCTGTGCTTGTATGCATGTTTCTGAATTTTTACGTGCTTAAACAATTGTCTTTAGTTTGGGGAACACTGGAATTGTATTTGCGGTTATTTGACTTTCGTCATTCTTAGAGGAATAAGATAACTAGATCCCTTTCAGGTTAAAGAAAAGAAAGTAGTCTTAATTGTTGCCACTGATCAATTATTACTCATTGCCATCTGCATACCCTTAGCTAAGTTTCTTGTGAAACTATTCTAATTACGCAACTTCACTACGTTTCCCTTTCGGGCAATACAGTTACCCAACATTCTCAATATCCTTTTTAAGTAATTCGAACTATGCAAGTAGCATTTAATTTCTATAGGAAAGTTATAGCTATGGAACCTGCGCCTAATCCTTGTGAATCATATAGTCAATTCAAGAATTTCTTCTCACCCATCACATAACATCTGCCTTTTGATGCTATATGAACATCAAAAGTGGCATTTCCTAAAACTGGGAGTGCTCTCTTCCATTGCATTTTGGCTTATTCTTTTGTACCACCACAATTTATATTTGTCCACCTGTTAGTCATTATCTGCTCTGCACAGTTCACGCTATCATTCCTCTTGTTCTGCATCTGTCAGCCTAATAAAAAAAGTATTCTCCAGAATGCGCACCTGTCACAATATCCACGTTTGTCGCCTCTAATACATAAAATATTATTCATTTATATTTTTCTGTGTCGTAGCCAAACATACAGAGAGGCAAAATATTACATTGCGCTTCATAGCCTTTCCCAGCATACCTAAGGAGTAAACTTAAAAACCCGACGATTTGCAACATTGGGCCATTTTAACATTCGTAGTATGAGATTCATTCTTCGCCTTTTCTCGTAATTACAATAAATACGTAAAAAGCAAGTATTTTTACTCCCAATAACTTTCAGCTCACTTATACAGTACATTCTACGCCTTCCCATCCGGCTTTTCTCTCAATAATTTTGATTGCTACACTTCCCACTGACCTGACGCACCCCATTCGTCCCACATGATCATACCGTCTCAAAACACTCCGATCCTTCTTTTCAACTGAGCCATTGATGTTATGACTTCGCACTTCGACTATTTCCCACCCTTTCAGCGTTTCTATTAACTTTGAAATCAACAATCACACACATCTTACACACACGTGTATGTTTCCCTGTGTAGTTACGTTGATTAATTCTTCCATGAATATTTAATGTTCTGGTCTGCATTAATCTAAGGATGTAAACCAGTGTCTTGAAACGTCAGCCATATTTTGCAACCAAGAGGATTTTGGAAAATGAAATGAAATATAGATTTCGCGATTAACTTTGGATAAGACTCTGAAAGAGTAATACTTTTAAAAGCCATTTTTTGTGAAAGACATTTTTTGACTGTCGAGACATTAAGCTGGCAACATGAGATGACGCAACTCATTTGGGCTTATGCAAAGTCTTTTCCTTTGCCTTTTTCCATCAAGTCATGTTGGCGTTTAGGATTTTATTTGTTAATCTTATGTCTCGAATCAACCTTTCACTGCATCGTTTTTCTTTTTTTTATATTGAATTAACTTTTCATTGTAGATGTTTATCCTTGTTTGTACCAAAATAAGTCTGACGTGCATATTGTAAAGATGTAGCTTACGAGTTAATGACATATTGTAGCTGTTTATTGTTTTTCATGTATATGTTTCGTTCAGTAATTGTTCTGTCT
The DNA here is from genome assembly GCF_015104395.2 of Macrobrachium nipponense. Classification (NCBI taxonomy): domain Eukaryota; kingdom Metazoa; phylum Arthropoda; class Malacostraca; order Decapoda; family Palaemonidae; genus Macrobrachium; species Macrobrachium nipponense. The sequence goes on from NC_087201.1 coordinate 42,786,818, forward strand.
GTTACTCTGTGCAGATTGTGTTTTCTTCAATTCAGCTGTAGTTTTTTTCTTTATATCCTAAGTGATGTATTTGGATATTATGAATACCACGGACAACATTTTCATTTGTTTAAATGTTCAAAGTTGTTCTCCGTGTTCTTACACTATAAAACTTTTTGTGGGCTTTATTATAGCAAATATCTAATATATGTGAAGGATAACATAAACCTTTCCCTATTTTTCTTATGCATTCAATTTCTTGATCCAAATATTGGACTTATTGTGCACGTCAAGATTGGGTTGTAAACCTATCAAGTAAGTAACACGGAGAAAGAAAATTCAAAGAACATTCTCAGTTTGCCTTATTTTAAGGGATTTGAAACCATTAAATCATTGTTAAAAGCTTTTAAGGTCAACCTTGTTTTTTCCTATAATAACACACTTAAAAGAATGTTGATAAAAAATGGCCTAGGGAAAGCGACAACAAAATATACAAAATTTCAGTATGAACTGCCCCTCCTTTTATCTCGGACAGTCGAGCAAGGGCTTAGAAGTAAGATTAAAACAGCATAACTATTCTGTCAAAATTGGGCAAACATCTAATGCAATATTCATTCATTTAAGTGAAAACTACCACCGGATAAATTGAATTAGTAGTTCAGTAATTGCAAGATCAAAAGATGTCTTATCACGAAATCTGCTGTAATACAACTTACTTCCCATTGTAATTTTAATATTAGTCGTGGCATGTTTCATTTAGACCCTTGTATTTGTAACATGTTTAGGAATAACCTCAAAGATATAATTACAGACTTAAATACAAATTAGTTGTCTTAGAGATATTTTCTTTATATATTTATGTTTAATATGTTTGTGAATAAGTATTTGTTTACCAAAGATCTGAATGTGGCCAGCTGTCGCCCTGTATAATCCTTTAATTGTCTTGTCCCTGTGTCTGAGCAGTTGGACTTAATCTTTTTGTTCTTAGATTGTACCCATGTCTATGCTTGTTTGGAAAGGTTACTCATTCTCCAGGTGTGTTGGATTCTAGGTACTAATCTCCTTATAATCCCTATCTGTCATTTATACAACCCTTCCTGTACCCTCAATTTCTCATGTAAGTCAGTTATCTGCTAAGTAAAGGATGTTGAGTCGAAATATCTTGCAGAAACTCCGTTGTTTATCTTTCCTTCGTGGCTTATCTTTAATATACCTTTATTCCTATATATAATATATTTATTCTATATATTATATATTATATATAATAATATATATATATCTGTATATATTATTATATTTATATATATATATCTATATAATTTTATATATATAGATATATATATATATATATATATATATAGATATATATCATATATATATATATATATGATATATATATATATATATATATATATGTATATATCTATATATATATATGATATATATATATATATATATTATATATATATATATATAAGATATATATATATATATATATATATATATATATATATATATATATATATATAGATATATATATATATATATATATATATATATATATATATATAATATTATTATATAATATATATATATGTATATATATATGAGTGTGTGTGTGTGTGTTGGTGTGTATTGTAACATACATATATTTTATGTCAGTATTTAAGCCCTAAGTGTTGGAAAACTTTAAAAAAGTTAACAACCTAGATTTCAGGAAAGGAAAGGAGTCACCAGCCAGAGCAAACACGAAGGTGCATGGAAGCCATATTCGCTAGGATCTTATCATTAAATATTGGTCACACTTCGCCCCCCTCCTGAGCTCCTCTTCCTCCCCAGCTTAACGAGGCCTCTCTATTGTCCTGCATCTTTTCAAACTCTGTTGTACCATCCTCTCAAATTTCCATTCAAGGTCATCCGTCCGAAGTCAGGAGGAAAACTGGCGAATTCTAACTGTAAATGCCCTAAGAACACCCAAGGAAGGCCGGGAGAAGCCGATCTCATATAAGGCAGCAAAGTGGCTGCCCCCCATGAGGTCAGGTTACGGTCAGGATAGAGTCTTAGCGACCGGACTCTGCCCCTTGCCCTCTCCCCTCTCCCCTCTCCCCTCTCCCCTCTCCCCTTCCCCGCCATCGACTGTATTCTTTTTGGTCCTGTAACTTAAAAGCCTAATGCTAAGTTCAAGACTCCGACTGTCAAGAGAACAAGGTACAGTGGATTTTGGAATTTGTTTCAATGCGTAATTGCTTTACTTCTTTAATTTTCACCTGCTCTCTTATATAAACTAAATCTCTATTGCATCTCCTTCAGAAACTAAGTGAAGTAGAAAAATATTTGTGACGGGCAACCATAAGTGTTCATTCATTTTGGTATCTTGTATCAGTATTGGATGGTTTACCCTCCCTGTCTTAAGCAATTCCAAGTTACATTGATCATGTTTTAAATCGAGGTTACATTGCATTCTCAACTTGCAGATTAGGTGACAGTGGCTGTTATGTACATCGTCTGTGTTCCCCCGGTGCCAAGGTGTTTCTATAGTAAT
>NC_087201.1:42794338-42826838 GCF_015104395.2 Macrobrachium nipponense
AGTTTGATTGTTTCATCTCTTTTAAGAAATCAACTCTTAGGAATAGTTTCTAACGTCCATGTTAGACAATAATTCATTATATTTTATTTCATTACTTCTTACTGAAATCATATTGATATACACTCTGAATTTTTTTATTACCTTCGTTAAGTATTCGTTTATATAAAACTTAAATTCCATACAGAACTAAAATCATAAATATTGGATAAACAAATACTAATAAAAATTCGGTGATTAGCTATTCAGTTATCTTATCAGGCATGATAAATAAATGTCCGTTAATCACGGTGAATTTCATATAAAAACACTAGTCTAGTGTCTTTTATTTAATGTGAATATATGCAATGGAAATTGACGATGCAAATTTCCTTCATGAGAATTCTGAACACTCAGTGATTTGTCATAAATGTATAATTGCTTTCATTAACGTGCACACGAGCGTGTAAGAGTCATGATTAAGGAATTGTAAAACTATATATATATATATATATATATATATATATATATATATATATATATATATATATATATATATATATATATATATATATATATATATATATATATATATATATATATCTATATATATATATATATATATATATATATATATATATATATATATATTATTTATATATATATATATATATCTATATTGAGCTACAATGTCTTTAATATCTAATTCGCTCTACCTCGGAATCAATATATTTTCATATATGCTTAACCGAAGGGAATTTTTTCTCAATAATAGACTTCCCTGGACCGGGGCGTGAACCCACGGAGCCTTTCAAATCCAGGAACGTCAGTGAAGCTTTACCTATACTACTTGCGGTGGTGTAGTAGGTAAAGCTTCACTGACGCTCCTGGATTTAAAAGGCTCCGTGGGTTTGCGCCCGGGTCCAGGCAAGTCTATTATTATCGAGAAAAAATTCCCCTTCGGTTAAGCATATATGAAAATATATTAATTCCGAGGTAGAGCGAATTAGATATTAAAGGACATTGTAGCTCGATATATGTATATGAATCACGGAAATGTGATATGACTTATACACACACATATATATTATATATATATATATATATATATATATATATATATATATATATATATTATATATATATATATATATATATATATATATATATATATATAGTAATACACATATGCTCTTATAACTTTCTCAAATTCTTTACTCTTTTTTTAGATACACTTGTCAATACAAAGCCTCGAGATCCAACTACAAAGAAATATGAAAGAAATCATGATGTCCGGTAGCGGGAAAAAAAACACCCAGAAAACCATAATCATGAAGAGGTCACCTTCGCCGTTATGGTTTTGCTGGTTCGTTTTCCACAACCGGACATCATGATTTCTTCCATATTTCTTTGAAGTTAGATCTCAAGACTTTGTGATGACAAGCGTATCCAAAAAATAGCAAAGAATTTGAGAAAGTTAAGAGGCCATTTTGGCTAGTATATTCTACACACACAGACACATAAATATATATATATAATATATATATATATATATATATATATATATATATATATATATATATATATATACATATATAATATATATATATATATATATATATATATATATATATATATATATATATATATATATATACATATATATATATATATATATATACTATATATATATATATATATATATATATATATATATATATATAGATATATATATATAGATATATATATACTATATATATATATATATATATATATATATATATATATATATATATATATATATATATATATATATATATATATATATGTGTGTGTGTGTGTGTGTGTGTGTGTGTGTGTGTGTGATTAGATTAAAGTAACTTCATTATAATTTGTCTATCATAATTTGTTAAAAGTTTTGTCCAACCTTTTGATCTTGTTTTAGTTTTAAGTTTATAAACAAGCTAGTATCGTGTCTCGTATATTTAAGCTGTGTCTTAGTTTGAAGAACTCTGTAAGGGAGTCATATGATTTTGCAGTTTTGCTTTGTTTTTCTTAGGTGTTTTGTTTACTACCTTCTCCCCCCGGTATTAGTGAACTACTGAAGTGCTTTATTAACGATCGTTGTTTTTCTCTCCTATGAGCTGTGTTGACTCGAGTGGAAGGCTTGATCGTAAGGGTGGTGATACGTGACACAGTTAGTTCGAGTTCCTCCTCACAACCTGAGGCTTTGCCACTTAATTTATGGTCACATCTGCAATTTTGTAAGGAGATTTGGATCACGGCTTCTTTATTCCTTCGCTGCCGTGTGTGTGGTCGCTGGTGTTTGATCACCCGCGGCATTCGCCAATCACGCCCCTTCCCTCGTTTGTCGAAAGGATTTCGAACGATTTGGCCCGTATCGTCATAGAACGGTTTGTGGCGTGCGAGATCCGTAGACGTCCCGGATTCTCGGAGGCTACCACCCTCGGAGTCCCTGAGGTACTTTGGGTTGCCTACAGACATTGCAGCTGGAGCAGTTTGATCCATTCATCAGCGTCAGTGAGTTCTTGGAACTCGTGGAGACAAGTTTGGTGGCTTTCTACAGGTATGAGAAATTTTTATAGCTATTTAAGACGATCGTGGATCGCTGGGTATCTGTAGATTTGCACGCCCCTGTTTGCAGTACGGTCTTCTGGACCTTGTATGACCTGATGAGATGATCCACTAAGCCTCTCGTGGTTATTCCTTTGAATCAATTTGTAAGGTTATTGTTGCAACTTATTGTTTATTAACTTAAGTTTAGCGTTTAAATTAGTTTGTATGTGTTAGGTAGGAATAATATTAAGTTTCCCCATTTATTTTCTAATACTCCCTTCTGCCTAACTTAGTTTCTGAGGTTAGCTTTATCTGGCCATTGATTGGAAGGTACCTACCTAAAGTGATGATATTTAAAATTTCCTGTTTCTTGGTTTAGGGTTCAATTTAGTTGTAAGTGATCTTTTAAAGATCTTAAGGTTGGTTTTTCCATTATATCTATATTAATTTTGATTATTATCTTTACCAGCTATTACCTTTTCTTGTGTATGAATAAATATTGTAACTTTTGTTGAGGTGTTTGTTCTTTTGTTCCTAAGTTACTGTGTTACTTTTTACTGACCACAAATTCTGAGTAAAGACAAGAACCCTTGAAATTACGGCCGTAAATAAGGTCGTAACAGCGTGTATATATATATATATCTATATATATATATATATATATATATATATATATATATATATATATATAATATATATATATATATATATATATATATATATATATATATATATATTATATATATGAATTTTTAGCATATAACCATGATTCGTATACATACGTTGAGCTACAAATGTCTTTATTATCCAGTTCGCTCCACCTCAGAGGTAATATATTTTAATATGTTAACGGAAGGGGAATTTTTTAGTTGATAATCTCTCTCTCTCTCTCTCTCTCTCTCTCGCTCTCTCTCTCTCTCTCTCTCTCTCTCTCTCTCTGTATATTTTTGTATATATATATATATATATATATATATTATATATATATATATATATATATATAGTATATATATATATATGTATATTATATATATTATATATTTATATATGTGTGTGTTTGTGTGTACACTTAATAGATCAACTATTTATTAGTTTTACAACATCCTAATGATTAATTTTGCTAAATGATATGCACATTAATTTAGGAAAATTATCATAATAACTATACTCCTTGGGACCACCTTGTACAGTTTACCCGAGAGCTGGCAGGAGGATAAAAATGAGACATAATTCTTAATTTACTTACACTACCCTGACAAGTAGAACTTTCCCTTCAGAAACTTTGCTGTATGGTCAACGCTGAAGTGGCTCCCCTGTCCATCATCTGCCATTTGAAGTATTTGGGACTGCATTTTCCACGGTACTACCTCGGCCTTGTGTATGATGTGCACAGGTTCTTCCAGTCATCGGTAGACCTTGTAAAGGACCTTGTCCTCAAGGACTAACCATCGTTGGTTAGATGTTTTCGGTTTTCTAGCTAAATGACTGTTTCCATAAAGGTAGGAGGCCATCATCTTCCTTTTGGGTCAAAATCAGCTGTGTCTTATAGCTCCGGTACCTGGGCAGCGTCACTGGTCACCAGTAAAGGGCTTTGCTTCTCAGGGTATTGGACTCCTTTATGGGTGAGTTTTCCTAGCATAACTAGAGGATGGCCTGTAGCATATGGTTCTTGATGTGTGGAGTCGTGCTCCATTTGTATGGACTGAGAGCTTAGCTCAGTTGGGGCTGAAGCTGTCATGCAGCACAGGGGCACCTCTTGTGGTAGATGCCACAATAAACTCGCCCTAGCGAGAAGTGGCATCCTGGTTTGACTGAGCTCACCACACCCAAACGATGCTCCATGGAGCCCCAAAGTATTCTGACCTGGAGTTGGGCCGTTGGAATGTCCTTCGATTCCTTTTCGACCCCACTTATGGTCCATCGCTCATCCTCTTTGATATCTGCCAGTGGGTAATTTGGGCCCAGGCTACCAGGCTAACATCTGCACCAGTATCTAGTATGGTGAGTAGCTTCTCCTTCAGGAAGGTCCCATCAAGAGTGGCCATGGACACGCCCTTAATATTGGTCCACTCCATACCTTGAGATTTATATGAAGAAAGCCCCTTTCTCCACCCACAGAGGCCAGATGTTCAGCCTTAGGATGGTGTAGCAATGGAATCCCCTTTGGGTGTTCTATTTGCCAACTTTTACATGGGAACAGTGGAGGAAAGTTACATAGACAACATCTTCATTCAAGCTGATGATGAGGAAGAGGTAGAAGCTGTCCGGCGAATGTTCCAAAGGTGCAGCATGCTGAACTACACCGTCGAGTTCAGTACCAACGACCAGCTCCCCTTCCTCAACGGCCTTGGGAATAAGACCGAAGATGGCCTTCAGACTTCGGTCTACACGAAGAAAACCAACTTAGGAATGTGCCTCAACGGTGACAGCGAGTACCCCGACAGATTTAGGAGTATGACTGTCAGAGCTTTCGTAAGAAGAGCCCTTACTCACTGCTCTACCTGGCAGAACATCCACCAAGAACTCGACCGTGTCTCACAAATGCTTATCAACCACGGGTATCCCAACAAACTCGTCAACAAAGAAGTGCGAGCAGCCCTGGACAGATGGTACAATGGAAGTGAGAGCCCGCAGCCCCATTCCCAGGACAGCATTTAGGTTTTCTACAACGCTACACTGCATTCACAGTACCGTGAGGATGAGAAGGCCATGAAGAAGATCATTATGGAAAACATTTCCCCTACTAAAGAAAACAAATCCATCGATTTCGTCATTTATTATAAGAAACGCCGAAATTAGGACCTGATAATGAGGAATAACCCAACTCATCAAGTGCAAGACCCTCTGAAGCAGACTAATGGGGTATAGCCCTGCCTGCGGATGCCCTGGCGCTTATATTGGTATGCTCACAACACGTCTGTCTAAGAGGATCTCCTGTCATGTACAGGAAGAGGCCATTAGGAACCATACTTTGCCCGTACATAATGAAACCATCTCTCGCGACGGAAGTACCGAAAACACAAGGATAATCAGGAGAGCCCCGGATCAGAGACATCTCCGCCTGTTAGAGGCCCTCCTCATTCAACGGGAAAAGCCATCTCCAAACACCACCCAAGAGATGCTTTTCCTTCCCACAAACATACGAAGAGGTATACCAAACTATGGCAATACCAGAACGAGAGAAGACACCAACCAAGTCATACCTGATCATACCAGCCGCCCGGCAGCATATGGAAATTTGGCGCGCCGTGACGTTACGCAGCAATGAAAATTCGGCTTCGGCTGGCAGTGACGTCACAGTCCAGCTTCGGCAGTCTGCTAGGTTCGGACAGCGAGAGCTTCAACTCTAGAAAGTAGCTTGAAGATTCCTACCAGCTGCCAATAGCAGAGAAGCACCGCACCCCCCGACTAAGGAAAATTAATCTCACGGACACCCCCTGCTGACCTCCCGATTATAAATTAGGGTAGCACCAGAACCACCATCAGTCTACTCAAAGCCACAGCCTTGAGAATATCTAGTCCTATCCAGAGAAACGTCAGTATAAAAATATTAGCTAAGATTTGTATTATTCTAAGGATAATGTATACCAGATTTGAGTGTATATAAATTCCGAAAAATTCATCGATCTTGACTTTTTCTATGTATCCAAAGGTGCGTTACTTGCCAACCTAAATTATATTGAAAAAGCCGTGGTAAGAAGAATAGAAAAAAAATTCTATTAAATAAATGCAGCTGAAGCAGCAATCTCCTCCAATAGAACATGCTAGAAAGAGGGTATTCTACCTAATGATAATAATAATAATATAATATAATAATAATAATAATAATAATAATAATAATAATAATAATAATAATGATAATAATAATAATAATAATAATAATAATAATAATAATAATAATAATAATAATAATAATAATAATAATAATAATAATAATAATAATAATAATCTGTAAAATAAAATAGCAGAATTAAGCGAATTGATTTTTCACCTAATTCTGCCATCTTAATTAACAGGATATGTCTAAAAGAGGGAAAAAGGGTTTTCTAAAAATAAAAAAATAAAAAAAATAAAAAAAATAATAAATAATAATAATAATCAATAATAATAATATAATAATATCTAATAATAATAATAATAATAATAATAATAATAATAATAATAATAATAATAATTCTTATTACGGCTTTTTCAGTAATATTTAGGTTGGCGAGTAACTCGCCGTAGATTAATACAAATCTAAGTGAATAGTTTATGCCAACGTTTCTTCTGGATTCGACCAGATATTTTCATGGCTGTGGCTTTGAGTAGACTGATGATATTTTTCGGTGCTACCTTAATTTATAGTCGGGGGGTGCAGTGCTTCTCTGCTATTGGCGGCTGGAAGGAATCTCCAAGATGCTTTTTAGAGCTTGAAGATTCCCTCCAACCGCCAGTAGCAGAGAAGCACTTATGCTAGTGTTGAATGAGTATGCCTCCTATCATTATTATTGTTGTGTTATTATTGTTGGACATGGTTATGTTATTGTTGAGCAAGTAGGGCTCCTATCATTATTACTGTTTTATTATTATTGCGTTAATGCATCGCTTTTTCAAATTCACTATTTCAGTTGTTATCACCTGTCTGTAGATGGAGAGAGTTGTTCTCCGAAATATTTTTCATTAACTTTCAACCTTTTGACGTTCTTATGGGCCCCTTTTATTGGATGGATTTTGTTGGATGTTAATTAGGCATCTAGCTAAGGTATTTGGGCAGGTAAAGGAAAAAGAGTTAGAATTTCCAAGTGTCTGTATAAAATACCTTAATACTATATATATATATATATATATATATATATATATATATATATATATATATATATATATATATATATATATATATATATATATATATATATATATATATTGTAATAGTATCGTTTTTAATGACCAGCAGGTTCAAAATAGAAACAAGAAATTGGGCTGGAATGACTGACGAAAGGAGAGACAGATAAAGGAGGAGAACTGAACAAAACAAAAATTACCTTAATGCTTATTTACAGGTTGACTTACATTACTTACAAGTGAGACTAGGTTTTAGGTGGTGAAAACAAAATGATCAATTACCAAATGACAACATTTAAAATGCAAGTAAATCAATCCTTATCAAACCAATAAATAAACCAGTTATACAAATTGATAGCGAACATCGCAATAAACTGGAGCCATACAATTGCTCGACACTATAACACAATGAAAAATAATATTATTACCAGAGCCATACACTTGCTCAAAACCAAAAATTAAATTGAATAACAACAGGCAATCACACCAACAGCATAAAATATAGCAATAATAACAAATACACAATTAGGCAGCATGATAAAAAAAATATCAGACACAACACCCAAGCAGTAAAATAAACAGACAACAAATTCAAATTAATTGTCGAACACACAAACGCATGACGAGTACTCATCCTCCAAATGAAGTAAATCCCAAAATGTCTTCCAGCTGCTCCAATACTGCCCTTTTCTCCTGCTGCTGTTGCCTGCTCAGCTGAGGCTTCTCAGAACCTCTCATATGGCCATTCAAAACCCGTCTACTGCTTTCACTCACTCCACAACAGAAGCCACCTCGTCACCATGACGATAAACACTGGAGGGTGAGAGAAACAATGGAACAATCATAATCATTGTTTAAAACAAGTAACGACTAATCGGTACATTATATATACATATGTGTGTGTGTGTATAGATAGGTAGATAGGTATGTGTGAGTGTGTGCAACTGTAATAGCTACATACCATCCTGTTACTGGAAAGCCTTGGATGCACATGCAAGATGTATGCAGTAACTCTGATGCCTGTAGCAGGATTTGAAACTGCATCATAAGTAACCAGAAAAAGGTCACATTACCGATCTGACCATGAGAAGAATGAAAGTCTATTGCCACTCATGCATACATAAACGTGTTGAATTTAGATATACTGTATTTATTAAAGCTGGAATAGGCCCATCGTCACAACTGTATCCAAGTGAGCAAATTTTTTTGTGTGCTTTTTAGGCAGAAATTTATATATAGAATCTTCTGGTAATATTTTACCCGTTAAGTATGCAATTGTAGTAGCCACAATACCCTCTTAAATTTTTTTATTCTTCACGTAATTTCTTGCTTTGGGATCCAAGGCTTAATAGTGACAATCAAATCCTAAAAGCACAAAGAAATTGAGAACCTAAGAGGGCATTGTGAACATACATACCTGGTCAAAAGGCCATGATGGTGAGGATGGTTCTTTTATAGATCTAATGAATAAGTTTCAATTCGATAGATATACTATGTACATACGAGCAACAATAGACTTATATCCTTCTCGTAGTCAGGTCGGCAATGTGACCTTGTTCTGGCTACTCGGGAAGTGGATTCAAATTCTGCTACCAGATATCAGAATTATTTCATATTTCTCGCATTTGGATTAAGGCTTTTCAGTGACAAGCATATCCAGAAAAGTACTAAAAATTCGAGAAGTTAAGAGAGTCTGCAGCTATTACAGTTACATATGCATTTGGTAAAAGTGACCAGTAGATTCTACACACACACACACACACACATATATATATATATATATATATATATATATATATATATTTATAATATAGTATATATATACGTACATATTCTTCAATCCAAGGTAGAGAGGCGAGTGAAAGACTGGGCACTTGGAACACAGGCTTTCGTAGTTTATTCTACATTTTCCAGTTCACACTGAATATAATAGAAGTTGAGAGGCCTTTATATACAAAAACAGAAAGGGGGGGGGGCGGGGGGGGGGGGGGGGGGGGGGCACGGTTACGTTTTGTTAATCTGGGTGACGTGTTCTTTAAGGAAAAGCGACAAGGAAAGAGGATCAAGGGACAATCCAGGATGGAGATTTAAATTCCATGTTGATGTGGCTTCAATAAAAATGGAATCCAGCAGATTCCTTTGGCAGTGATCTTTGACCATGCAGATTATTTAGGAATTATCCAAATTAACAGGATGGCCTGTCTTAAGCCAATTATCCATAATGTCATTATTCGTTAAGCCTCTTCATGTGGCATATTTGTGCTGAGAGCATCTAACCTTTAGATCTTTTGATGTTTGCCCTATATAAATTTTATTACACTCTTTATAAGGATTGAATCTAACAGGCGATTCTTAATTAGTTTATTTCTCAAAATATTATTATATTTAAATATTAAGTTTTTAAATGGGTACAGCAAGAATGAAATTAGTATGAAATGGTAGACAGAGGAGATCTTAAGTTCTTCGTTAACACTAGTTGAATTGTAATATATATATATATATATATATATATATATATATATATATATTATATATATATATGTGTGTGTGTGTGTGTGTGTGTGTGTGTGTGGTGTGTGTGTGAGTGTGTAATTCCTTAGGAATTACTCTACATACGGTATTTTAGAATTCATCTTCGCAGATATTTCACTCTAGGACGATTGTAAACAGGTTATTATCTGACATATGGCGGTGGAATTATCCGGAGAAAACAGGTATTCACCCTACAAAGAGAGAGAGAGAGAGGGGGGGGGTTGTTTGTGAGCCACTTCCAGTGACATGCTCATAAAGGCAATGCCAAACAAATATGAACTTGATTGAGCTGTAGTGTGTCAAGTGGTCTGTTTACAGCCCGTGTGACGTCTTCCATATAGTAACCACTTCATCGACCTAATTAATATCAAAGTATAGGGAGGCCTAGATGCTATCTATCTTAGAGACAGAAGATAGCATGGTGAATATGTTATGAAAGTAACGTAAGGAATTTTATATACATATACACACATTTATGTGCGTATATATACATGCATACACACACGATTCACTGTAATTTCATTGCAGTAATTTCGTTGTGGTAATTTCGTTGCAGCAATTTCATCGCATGGCAAATACATATTAGAGAATTTCAGTGCAAAGTAATTACATTGCAACGCATTTCATCTCACGGAAATTTCATCTTATGTACCATAAGATTAAAAAGGGGGAATAAAAGAATGTTTTATCAAAAAAGTGTTTATTCGAATACTAATACATATTAATACATGGTAATAAAAAACATTGTTTAAAAAACAAAGATAAACTAAAATCACACGCACATTTATTTTTATTATAAAAGAAAAAAATTTACCTATTGCCATAAATATTCAAAAAGACAAATTATGGGCAATACCGCTAAGATAGTGGAGCAATTCTCGATTTTCATAATCGTTAACGATGCGTTGGATTCTAACGGCACTATCCTTATATTTTTTTTTACGGCGAGGAATGTCTGTACAAGCGACATACCCTTCCATTATAGCTTCATTTCTTGATTGCTCTTTTTTCAAAATATCTAGAAACTTCCAAATAGTAGGATGTGATGCGCCAACCAATTCACTGAATGAACGATGCCAACCTTCACAACAATTGTTTGTTTTAGAGGCACCTTGCCTGGCAGCGTCGAAGCAATTCCATAAAATATGATCAAATCGAGGAGGTCGACGTCCTGAGCGACGGTTCGGACGTCCAATCCAGTTATCCTCCACGTAATCTAAAAGAGGCTGTGCATTTTCAGGATAATCATTATTATCAATTAGGAATTCAAATGTGCCAACTACATCTACGATAGGCACGAATGCAATTGAAGTAATCATGCGCATTTTTGATGCAAAATCTGCATCGCTCTCATACAACTGTTGTAGGCCATTCCTTTGAATAGACCGAAAATATACATTTTGAAAAATGAAATAGACAACCTTTTTGAATTGAATTGGGAAAAACTGATCTAAAAGCATTAATTGCCGCGCATTCAAAATCGGTCATTATTTGGCTAAGTGATAATGATGGCTCTAAGGTTTTTAGTTTTAGTAAAAGCTTCTCGTAACTCTCTTAGGTTTTTTTAGCCGTTAAAACATAAACAAGAGTCAAAACGTCGCCATTCATTAAGCCATGAATAGTGTAAAGCTGTCTGGATAAAGGGGGTGTTGTTTGGAAAGTACCATCTGCATACCATTTATCTGCACTGGCTAATATCTATAAATTTCTTTGAGTAGAAAATATAATAATTCGGTCTAGTCCATCATTGCTGTCAAAAAGAAGAAAGGGTTGATTTGCGTGTGTTACCGTGTAGTCTGGAGGTATATCTAACTGGAATAAAGATGCAGGTTTCGCAGGGACTTATGATGCTACACTTCTAGCATTTCGAATATTCCTTTTTAAATGCTGAGGGGTTGGTAGCTGACCAGCAACAGCTTGTGATACTCCAATGTATGCCTGGGTTGCGATGCAATGAGTAGTTTCCTGCATCGAAATGGCTTTTTCTTTTGCGGCATTTATAACTTTAGTAGCTTTAACACGAGCGTCATTGCCTGCATGATTGTGTACTCCAACTCGTTTTGTAATAAATTCTTGATTTGTATGAACCCTAGCCCGGCACTTAGTTGTATAAACCTGATCACATTTCCAAATGGTATTTTCACCAGTTGTTCTCTCTCTCACAAATAGACTACCGTTATCGATGAGCTTTTTCTTATTTCTTGAGCTTAAGACGTATTGAAGAGTCATTTTGAGGGCTAAAACTAAAACTGACTAAAACTGTAAGTAACACTTTCTTATATAGGAAAAGTAGTAGACGTGGCTTGAGCAAAAAGGCACGTTGTTTAGAAATAATAAACTATCGGCCTATTGAACTATTACCTTGCGATGGGCAAAAAGCAGGTTGTTTAGAACTATTGCTCGGAAATTACCGTGAGATGTAATGCATTGCAATGTAATTACTTTGCACTGAAATTCTCTAATATGTTGCTTTACGATGAAATTGCTGCAACGAAATTACCACAACGAAATCACTGCAATGAAATTACCGGACACCTACACGCACAATATATATATATATATATCATATATATATATATATATATATATATATATATATATATATATATATATATATATATAATATATCCAATTCACTCTACCTCGGAATTAATATATTTTTCATATATTTTAAACTGAAGGAAAATTTTTCAGTTGATAATAATTTCGTCCTCTCGTGGGTTCGAACCAGCGCCCAGCCGGACTAAGGGGAATCAGAACTCCAGTGACATTATCGACTCGGCCAACAAGACCAACGAGGTAGAGCGAATTGGATATTAAAGGACATTTGTAGGTCGATGTATGTATATGACTCACGGCGATGTAATAAAAATTCATATATATATATATAAGAGATATAATATATATATATATATATATATATATATATATAGTAGATATATATATATTTGTAATATAATATATATATTATGACATATAATATAGTATATATATATATATATATATATATATATATATATATAGGATATATATATATATTAACATATAAAGATATACATATATAATATATATATATATATATATATACATATTATATATATATATATATATATATATATATATATATAATATGACTGGTAAAAGTGTTCTGTAACAACAGAATTCCATCTAATAAAAGGAGCCCATAAAAAACACCAAAATGTAGAGAGAAAAGTACTATATTTCAGAGACTGCTGTCTCTCTCTTCAGGTATATGAATGAGAAAAGTTTACAGAAAAGGTGGTATTTATACCAAGAGATTCGTCCACAAGTAAGCCAATTTAGGTCACCCCCGCTGATAATCTTCCTTTAATCTTCTTAAGCGTTGGTTGAATGAACACTGCGTCGACGATGTCCGATGTCCAATTCCCTTTTGAGATGTTCATTACCTGCTTCTCTTTTATTAAGGCCGATTCATCATTTGACTCTTGTACCGCAGTTGCTGCTATAAATTACACGTGACATATTCCAGTTTATTCTATGGTTATGTTCATTTATATGATTGAAAATAGCCGAGTTCTGTTGTCCATATCTAACTGACCGTTTGTGTTGTATTAATCTCTGGGGAAGTGATTTACCTGTAAATCCGATGTAAGATTGGTCACAGTCCTGGCATGGGATCTCATATACCCCAGAGTCTTTGGGCGATGTCTTTTGTTGGACGTTAATCAGGGATTTGGCTAAGGTATTTGGGTAGGTAAATGCAAAAGGGTTGGATTTCCCAAGGGTGTGAGTTACTCTCTTAATCGTATCCAGGTGGGGAATTTTTATTTTATTGTTGGGTGTGTCTCTGGTCTTGTCTTTAGGGGGTCGGTAGAAAATTAGTTTCGTTTGCTTTTGAATTGCTTTCTCCAATTATATGGTCAGGATACTTTAAAGATGAAAGTTGCTTGCGAATTAGTTCAAATTCTTTTTCCAGGAAATCTGGGGAACAAATTCGTAAGGCTCTTAAGAATAGGTTGCTAGCTAGACCTATCTTGATAGTATTGTCATGATAGCTAAAGTAGTGAATATATGAAAGTGAGAACGTTGGTTTTCTGTATATGGTAAATTTTGTATTCTGTCGTGTCTCTGATTATTAAAACATCAAGAAAAGGAATTTTGTTGTCTGTTTCCCATTCAACTTTAAATTTGATGCTGGGCACTAATGCGTTTAATTTTGAGAGGAATTCATTAAAATTACCCCCCACTTATTATCCCAAAATGTTAGTATGTCATCCACGTATCTCATCCACAGCATGTTTTTGGGTTTATTGCATTTATTACTGTAGTTTCAAAGTATTCCATGTACAGATTGGCTAAAATAGGACTTAAAGGACTACCCATACTACACCCGAATTTTTGCTTGTAGAATGATTCCCCGAATGAAAATACGTTATTAGATGCACATAATTCAACTAACTTTATTATTTTGTCAAGTGCAAAAGGGAAATGATCTGAATAGGGGGAGGGGGATAATTTTTCCCTTAAAAACTGAAGAACGTCCTGTACTGGTACTTTTGTGAATAGGGAGTCTACGTCAAGGCTTAAAAGTTTATGTTGTGAAGTGGTATATGTGCTTCTCTGAATTTGTGACAAAAGTCTTCCGAATGTTGATGTGACTGGGAGAAAAAGTGCCTAAAAAAAGGAGAAAGGAGGCCAGCTAACCATTTAGAAATTTTGTAATTGAAAGCTCCGGCGCATGAAACGATGGGTCTGAATGGAAGATTGTCTTTGTGAGTTTTGGGAAGACCATAAAGTAGGGTAATTTAGGATTAATTACTTTAAATTTCTCTAATAGTTCAATACTCTTTTTGTCTTGGCCAATTAATCTTACTTTCCGAAAAAAATTCTGTGGAAACGTTCTGGAGGGGGATTTTTCGTCAGTTTTTCGTAAGTATTTGTGTCGCTAAGGAGCTGGTTGATTTTGTCGAGGTAGAAGTCTTTGTCCATTATTACAATTTTGCCGTCTTTGTCGGATCTACTTATTATAACATCTAACTTTTTTAGCGAGTGGATGGCTATCATGAATCTGCGGGGAACAGGATATTTCTTATGAAGGTCAGTTAAAGCATTTAGTAACACTCCTTTTAAACATATCTCTTCACGGCTGTAGTTTTTGTCAGATATGAATTTATCAAAAGCCACTATGAAGTCTAGGTTGTTTTTGCGGTCTGGCATTAGGGCAAAGGATAAGCCTAAATTTAAAACTAAATGTTGATTTACAGTAAGGGGGGTGTTGGATAAGTTTAAAACTTTGTCTTGTTGTTCAAGATTATTCCATGCGCTATTATCTATTAGGTTATTTAACTTGCGTAAAAGTCTGTTGGAATGAGTCACGCTATTATAGCAGCAATGTCGGAACAGAATGAAATCAGATACCTGTATACGTGGTCCGTAGTGAGGAGGCGAAGATTAGATTGAGTTCCATATATCACTCTGCGTAGCACGAAGATGTCGTTTCTCGTATTGGTGATTCTTTCTTCCAGGAAAATCTTGTGTGATAGAGGGAAGGGGTTTGATTGCAGAGTCCATCTCCCGAATCCGTACATTTTTGGAAGTACTTGTTCTTTGAGGCATTCTTAAAACCAAAAACACTTTTTGGAAGAATGCCTTATCCACTGGGTCTACTTCAGGTACTGTTAAAAAAAAAAAACTACCCTGTCATCAGTCATTGTTCCATCTGCCAAAAAGGCCAAAGCCATCCATGTACGTGAACCTGCCGACTGTTACTAAACCGGCCTGGAAATTTTGCTCAGTTACGTAGATTTCCTTTGGAAAGCATAATCCTGTTTTGTTTTTCCTGAAGAATTGAGTGGTTCCTGTGACACATTAACATTTCCTACTTTTCCCTTTTTTGATTCAGTTTTTTCAATAAACTAACGTTTCCAACGCTTATCTTCTAGAATTTCTCTCATAGAGTTTTACAATGATTCTATTTTCGCATTATATCTCTTTTTATATATAGCAAAACTGTTGATGGCTAACATTTCTTTCCTTAAAAACTTACAGCCATTTATCATTTTGACAAGCCCGTAGAATAATCCACCCGCTTCCAGCTTGTTAATGAGCCTCAAACTTTCGAACAAGATTCATTTTCATTATCAAATCTTCAGCCAAGGCCTCTTGATGATTCAGAACTAATCCACACGCGTTAATTTCTGCGTCTTACCTCAAGTTCTAAGTCAAAAAAATTATGAATGTCATTTTATATGTTACTTGTTACTAATTATTGCTCTTTTAGCTACAGATTAGAGTTGTAATTTTTGCATTGTAATTATGAAAAGTACTAAGCTTCCCAACTAGCTTTAAACATTTAAACAGTTGACTTGAGAGATTATATGGCGTGTGCCATGTCTTGAATCCCTGTTCTTTGGTAGCACTTTTTTAAAGTATCTTGTTGGGTTTATTTCCTCTGTAATTTAATTAAATTGTTTTTCTTTAAAAAATGAAAATTGAAATTAACTCCATAACTATTAACATGAAGTAAAATAAGAATTTATTGAAAGAGTTGGGGAAAGTTGGAAGTTGAAAGTAGCAGATCAAAGGAAAAACTTGTATAACTCTAATTTCTAAATGATGCAAGAAAGTTTCCTAGCTGTGAAAGGAAGGAGTTAGGACAACTCCTCTTCGAGTAGTAGCATCTTTGAAGTATATGGGATATACACTTTGTGTAGGTAGTTCCACTGTATTCGTGGTATTTCATCTAATTAATTTCTTTATCTCTTTTGTTGGCAGAACATCACAAGTGAAGTTTTACATAAAGTATATAATTTGAAACAGAGATGAATATGTTAAAGTTGTCAAAAATAATTATAAACACCAAAGAAATCCTGAGATACCGGGAGAGGTTACTGTAAGGTCACTAAAGATCACTGCTGACCTACTAATCATGTAAGGTTATATTGTCACCAGGATTGAATAACCATGCAAAATTTAAAGTCCATCTGGCGAAGGGAAGAGATCGAAAATTGAGTTATAAACTTTGAACCAAACAGATGCAGAAGTCACGTTGAATAAAAGCACGTAATTAAAAAGTTGGCTTCTTCCATTTTCATGTGAAATCTGTCTCTAACATCTTTAGTCTGGTAAAGAGAACCGGAGATAGAAGCACTTTTGTGTTAATGTGGATAGAGATTTCGGAGAAAAGATTATCGTTGTAGGTGCTGCAATGATGGGGGTGTGATTTGAAATGTAATAGCAGTAATGGATATGATGATAACAGTAATAACGATAATAATCTCGACATAACAAAAAATTTTTAAAAAATCATTTTATCAGAGTATATGTACTTTTGTTTAGATAAGAATGAATAGAAAAGTTACATCGGTTTTTGGATGGTTAAAAAACAAATGAGTATTTACGACAGTCATCAAGAACTTCCGAATGGTAAGAGTAAGGCAGTAGAAAATCTTGTTTTCAATTGCGGGAGAACTTACAAAAACTTATATATCTAAAGTGAACAATAATTGCATTAGAAATACAGTTCGAGATACATTTTCAGACAAAAGCCGTTTATATTTTTCATTAAGAATTGTTTCAAGTCACGAGAATTAATATTCATTATATTCGCACAGCAAATCCTTGTCTATAGGTGTCCAGGTTTGTTGCTCTCTATCAAATTTAAATCACAATAGAGTGCGAATTGGAACAACATCATCTTCCAGAAAATTAATAAGTAAATCAACAAGGTATGTAAAAAAAATTCCGATCTCATTACAGAAAATTATAATAAAGCAAGCCAAATGAGACGAATCAAAGGAAGTAAAAAAATGAGGAGAAAAAAAAACCAACTGCATACTATCGGTTCTATACTCTGTATTACGACTTACAGTCGTCCATTTTGGGATCCAGGCTTTGTCCTCTCTTAAACTTTTCTTACATTAACAACATTTTTCTACTTGATATGGGCAACGGATTTGTATTAGCACCTTATTATTATATGTAAAAAAGTCACGCGTCCTCTATATTGCACTCTAAAAAAAAATCAAAATAACACTTATCACGAAAGTTCGGCGACAGCTTCGACGAGAAATAAGGGGAAAGTCAAAACACCATCAGATGCCAATAGAATGCGACCTTCTCTTCCTCTCTCACTGATAAAACTTTCTTGGAATCTCGTATCGTTACAAAGTTCTTCACCCTGTCGGTATCTTCTCTCTCTCTCTCTCTCTCTCTCTCTCTCTCTCTCGTTTTGGCTTACATAATTTCTTAGATAGTACGAAACTTATTATAAATTTTCTGTCATGAGATCTGAAAATTTTTATATAATTTGTTGATTTATTTATTAATTTTCTGGAAGCTGAAGATGTCACAATTTGTTCCCTTTTGTGATTTAAATTTCATGGATAGCAGCAAACCTGAACAGGCAAGGAATTGCTGAGTGAATAAAGGAATATTAATTCTCATGACTTGAAACAAGTTGTGTATATTTTTTAATGAAAAAATATGCACAACTTTTGCCTAAAAAAGTATCAAAAACTGTATTACTTCTTATACAATTATTTTTCTTCTTTGATTTATAAGTTTTTGTAAGTTCTTCCGCAATTAAATACCAGATTTTCTACTGCCTTAATCTCACCATTCGGAATTTCTTGATGATCGTCGTAAATACTCGTTTGTTTTTAACCATCCAAAAACCGATATAACTTTTCTATATTCACTTTTATCTAAAGAAAAGTACATATACTCTAATACATTTTATGTATAAGAAATAGGAAGTAGGATCAAGATTGGAAGAATACAAAGAAATAGGTATGGTTTACTTTTTTTTTAGATTTGGTTATTACAACGATGAGGGATTCGGTTCATTACATTAATTCCAATTATTCCTCGGTTTTTTTAAGAGTAACTGGTGATGCCTGAAGGAAGGTTTTGGAAATACTCAGCATCAGCAAAGTAAAGCACATGCTTCTGAGAAAAGGGGCGTTGCATGCATGTATTAAAGACATGGCATTCTCTTGAATCTTATGAAAATCATTGTTTTCTTTTTATTCGATTCCACATATCCTGTGTTAATATTATAAACACTAGAGAATGGATGGAATAAAGTCTTAAAGGTTTTGAATGTACGTGAATGTGGAGCAGAAAAAAAGGCGTATGATAGTTGGCTGAAAAAGAAACACTGTGTTTAGGAACAGTGACCAAAGTAAAAGGGTCGTGTTTATGTGCAAAAATTGGAGAGGCAATAATTAATTGGGTCTGAGTTAAATAATAGTTGTGCAGGTCGGAATAACTGTATCAAGAGACGATAAGAATGGAAAAGAATGAGCCCGAAAGAGAGAGAGTCTTAGGGCATATAGTTTGAAAAGAGAGGAATGATAGGTGGATAGGGGGAGAGATAAGAGATAGAATATGCAAAAAATAGGTTGTGAGGTGTGAGAAAAAAAAAGAAACAGAATGGAGCGTATATGGAAAACAACGTTGGAACACGTTAATTACGCAAGATAGGTGACGATTTCCAAATAAATCTACGTTTCATAGTATAAGTGAAAGATGAGTCAAAGCTATTTGAGATGATTTGAAATTATGGAGAGGGCGGAAAACTATCGTTTGTATCATTCATAGCTGTAAAACAAAGTTCTGGTGACTGACAAGGAAGGGGTATTGGGGCAGGGACAATGTGAGTTAAGTGAGAGAATAGGCTATTTATAAATTAGACTTCCATATTCCAGTGTATGCTGGAGTTTAAACGTACTGCCGATGAGTCTTCATTGTAGGTATATGGAGAGGCTGATGTTTTCTGCACAGGGAGTATCCTGTGGTAAGGGTGTTAGAATACATTCACCGTAGGTCCTGCGTCTCCTAAAAGGCAACTAAAAGGACAGCTGCTGCCTTGCAGTCGTACTTTTTAGTAAAATGTTAAGCCCACTGCCAATAACTGTTTGATGACAGCATGGGTATGAGGTCGTAAAATCCCCTTTGCCAAATAATAAACTATGCCTGATAAGTAAGGCGCATCAGGCAACTGACCCCTTACTTTGGGGATAACGGTGGGAAAGGTGTTTTCTGCACAGGGTGTTGACTGTTCATTCAGCAACGAAAGTGTGGAAATATGTAGTGCATTTTGTTAGATTTTTTTTCTCCCTAGTTTTAGCAGAAAGAGCTTATTGCAAAAAGAAAAAAAGAAAAAAAGACAGAAGGTATAAAAGCGTATTTAGGAGTCCTGTATTTGTCAGAAATGATGGTTACCTAGTGTAGTGTTAGAAGTGTCAGGGCTGTTTACAGAAAAAGTTTTCAACTTTACATTATTTCCTGATACTACGAATAGACAAATTTTTATGATCGTCCAACACATACGGTAAAAAAACTTTACGATGATATTGAAAACTACTCTTATATTTATCAAAAAAATTTTTATTTAAAAAATTAAACTTATATTCTTACTTTCTTCCCTCTCAACTTGCTCCGATCTGAAGAACGCCTACTTTTAAAACGTCTCCACTTTCCCATTATCTGTCACATCTCTGGTAATTCTTGGGCCTTCTTCATAAGATTTTCTTCTCCTTTGTGCTCGCACAAAGTGAGAATCATTACCGAATGGTTGGATGACGGCAGGAGGAATATTACATCAGGTTTCAAATGGAACCCCCTTTAACACGGAATTGTCATAAGCGAAATCGCAATTGGATGAAGTTTGATGTAGAGGGTGTGGAAAAGTTTATGGAGTCATCTCTCTCTCTCTCTCTCTCTGTTCATGTGATAAAACTCTGCGCATAAGCGCTGAATTTAATACAGAACTTCGTGTGAGCACTTTGAGACAGCACATAACGACGGAAAGTTTTAAAAAGGAAAGAAATCAGTACCACCTCTGAAATATAAGCCCTTTCATTTTATATTCATATATGCATATATATATATATATATATATATATATATATATATATATATATATATATATACATATATGGACTCATCATCAGGCTGAAATAATTCTGTTGTTCGTTTTATGTTAAGTTAGCATTGTTACTGAAGATTTTAGTAGGACAATTGATTTTATTGTAAATTCAGTGATTTCTCATCGTTGTCAATTTTTCAGCCTGGTGATGAGGTTTTATACCTCGAAAACTCGTTTAATAAAGAATGTTCTTCCTGGTCTTAGCAATATTAAAATAAATCATTAAGTTTATATATATATATATATATATATATATATATATATCTATATATATATATGTATATATAGATATTATATATATATTATATATGTATATCTATATATATATATATATATACTATATATATATATATAGATATATATATATATATATTTATATATATATATAGTATATATTAGAGATA
The DNA here is from genome assembly GCF_015104395.2 of Macrobrachium nipponense. Taxonomy (NCBI): domain Eukaryota; kingdom Metazoa; phylum Arthropoda; class Malacostraca; order Decapoda; family Palaemonidae; genus Macrobrachium; species Macrobrachium nipponense. The sequence goes on from NC_087201.1 coordinate 42,815,567, forward strand.
TCATATATATATATATACATATGTATATTTCCATATATATATATATATATATAGATATATATATATATATATGTATAGATATATCATATATATGTATATAACATATGTATATATATATATATATATATATATATATATATATATATATATATATATATGATATATATATATATATATATATATATATATATATAATATATGTGTGTGTGTGTGTGTGTGTGTGTGTGTGTGTGTGTTGGCTCCGGAGTAAAACAATTTTAACATAGAGATCTCTGCAGCATTCATATTTGAACGGCTGAATCATGGTTGAATACCTTGTGCTGTAATCGTACGTATTAGCTGCTTCATACACTACACAGAAGCTCATCGGTATCACGTAGAGACCCCGTGCATAGTGCGTTATTAAACCCTGTCATTCCCACGTTGGTATGTCTTGTATGTAAGGTCATTCCTTTTCAAAACTTCATTCACAATATATCTAGCTCTTTTTAAGTCTCCTTCTCTTCCCCTTTAATATTTCTGAATTACACTCTCTTCGTTCACCTCCATTCTTCCAACATCGGTCCCACTGTTATCCCAATATTAAGGGGTCGGTTGCCTGATGCATCTTCTCCACTGTCTTCTATCAAAGGCATCATCCTCCACCAAACCTCTTCTCTCAGGACCATATTCTTCACAACATCAGGCGTGGTTTATTGTTAGGCAAAGGGGTTTTTACGACCACATACCCTTGCTTGTCATCAGTCACAGTTATTGGCGGCGGACCTCGCCTTTGAAAAATGTCCACCTGTATGGCAGCAGTTTCCACAGTAAGACAGGAAGGCAGCAGCTGTCCTTTTAGTTGCCCTTTACCACAAGCAGGACCCGCGTTGGCAGTATTCTTACTCCCCTACCACAGGGTCGTCTATTCTTCCAACATATCTGCCCTAAATAGGGGGCCAAAAATTTAATACCTACCTTTCACACCCAACCCTCTTATGAATAAGAAGCAGTAAGTAGAGGTATTTTATCTGAATTTATAGGAATTTGTTCTTGTAAACCTCTCACTACTTTCAATTTTTTGAGAAAATGCAATTTTTCCATTTCAGTTTTCGAGGCTTTTCGAACTGGATTGCATCAGAGTTTTATTTTTAGAAGACTTCTCGTCCTTGAAATTTAGATGTCTATGAATTTTTACCTATGTCACAAGATGAGGTATTTTAAATGTAATTTATTTTACTGGAACTAGATAATGAGATTAATGTATACTCCTCAGGTATCATACGAAGACAAATAAGAAGTGTTCCTATAATAAAAGTTGTAACCGTCCCTTGCCACACGCACACACACACACACACATTCAATTGATACCTTCAGCTTCATATCCAAAGGCCTATTTATCATGCTTGACTTACTATCCAGAGAACATTGGTAATTTCGAAGCAAGATGGCCATGCTCTATTTAAGCCCTTTATGTTGCCATTACCTTAGTGAAATTGTTACTGGGTAGGTAATCGGCTTTAGTGGGTCGCAACTGAAGTGGAGACGCTCATCGAGCAAGCACCCCTTTTTTTTAAATATCAGAGAAACGAAAAGGTGACATTTCTGCGCCAAAGCCTTTCCTAAGGAAAAAGTATATGTATGTATGTATGTATGTATGTATGTGTGTGTGTATGTAAGAAAGTTGTAATCTTTCGTTTCGCACACACACTGAATTTAACGAACTTTTTCCACTGTTTCCATTTCGTACTTAAGCAGGAATCCTCTTGCCATAATAATCACGCATGGGAAACTTTTCGGAGGGGCTGTTTGTGTGATTAGGGAATCACGTATTCATACTCTAATGGCACTCCTAATAGCAAAGTCCTCTTTGCCAGTGCGCGTGCTACCAGGTAATTGTTCAGTGGCACGATGAGAATTGGCCTGGAACTGCCAGAAACACGTTAGCAATCTCCGGAAGGTTTTCGACAGATCCTGGCACATACAGGTATGCTTATATTTAATTGGTCAATCACCCACGAATATCAGATACTCCAGAATTTCATTGGTCTTCAGGACATTTACCCGCCTTCTGAATGTAATATGCCAGTTACCTCTTTATAACGTATCCCTTGGTTGAATAAACAGGTTTTCTCGCGCACTTTTGTCAACGGCGAATGATGTATAGTATTTTTATAAAGTATATAACAATCCCTCAATTTTGGAGGGAGGGTGTTTAGTCTCTTAAAATGGAGATGAAAACATTAATGAGACTGTTGCAAAACTGTCTCGTCCATTATAAATGGCAATGAGATGTTGAATTCGTTGCAAATCTTTAAACTTTAGCTTATGTAATTATTTAAAAAAAAAAAAAGTTGTATGGCAAAAAGTTGACTAATATCGCCTTATGTTTATATTTTATCCCTCTGCGCAGAATTATACTTTCCTTTTGTATACACTTTCTAATAGCGTTTTTAATAATAAGGGATTTGTTCCTTTCTTGCTTTTTATACCGGTTTCATAAAAGTATAACGTCTGTTGTTATGGAAATCCAAGTAAAACTTGCCATTATACCTATGTATGAATCATTTGTTCCTCTTTGTTTCATATTTACCTGGCTTTGTTTAATCAAACAAACGGGTAGGTTTATGACGTTCATTTTTTCCTTTGCTATAGCTATATGCGTTCGACTTGAAAAATAATTCAATGTTCATTTAAAATTTCAGTTGGAGCCAGGACCGTTGTTATCTTCTATACCAAAAAAACTTATACCTTTTCTTTGCCTTTTTCTTTTCTTTGGTATTGAAAATTTAATTTGCCTTTGCATATATTCTCCATTTATTCATTCATCTTTTTGTAACAACTGGTAGTAAAGATTACATCTGCTTAAACAATAATGTATAAATATGGGTTACTATGTTTGACCAAATCCTTGATGTTCAGAAATCTTTCCACACTTTAACCGCTTGTAAACGAAAAAGAAAGAAAACGAATAAAATATATGCAAGGAAACTTAAAAGGGTCAACGAACCCCATTGAAACGACATGCCAAAGACCAAAGGTTTTGCATAAACTTAGACGAACTTGTGTTGAGTTCTTTTCACCTCTCGAAATAGCCTTTGCTGTTTTTAACTTCAAGTCCACTGGAGTCTGGAATAGCTGAGCTGTTGCTACATCTAAAAACAACTCTCTCTCTCTCTCTCTCTCTCTCTCTCTCTCTCCTCTCTCTCTCTCTCTCTCTCTCTCCTTGGCACTATTACACATGGAAGCTCACAAAACGTCCATAGGCATAAAAGCTCATTCTAATGCTCAATTATGAAATTATTCTTACTAGGGACTGAAACGAAAATAGTAAATTGTGTGTATATAGTCCACGAGTTTATCTGTTAAAGCAATATTAGGTAAAATAAAAAAAAGTGTTCAATATAAATTATTTCCATGTATGCATCCATATACATGCATGCATACGCATACACACACACACATGTATATATATATATATATATATATATATATATATATATATATATATATATATATATATATAGTATATATATATATATATATATAGATATATATATATATATATATATATAGTATATATATATATATATATATATATATATAAAATATTACAGATTTACGCCACCCTCGTCTTTCTGCATACTTAAATTAAGAGCTAAATTCAAATACACTAAGGAAGGGGTGACCATACCCGATAGGGATCAGAGGAAAAGTGAATTTTTGAGATGGCGAATGAGCAAAGGTCACCTAGGTAAAGAGACTGAATTTATCCATAGGGAATTAGGAATATAGTTGGTAGCTATGTCCCCTTTCCATAAGGATGATTGCTAATAAACCTCCTGCTTTGCCCCTGTTTCTGCTTGTCTCGATGTGTCCAGAAAGCGTTGGTGCCAATCGCCACCCCCAAGGCTATGGCTACAGAAAAACACCCTCCAAGGGCCGGGCCATCTGTTTTGACCTAGCTGCTGTAGAGTCATCGTCAGTCGTCGCTCCTAATCATGGAATCCAAAGTGCGCCATTTTCATGATTATTATGAGTCTTTAGCAACATTCAAAATTCAACAGCCAACTATTCCTGAAGGAGGTACCATCTCTCATCTTAAGCAGATGTCCGATGTAGAGGATACATCGACAGATACACTTCAACTGATGAAAACTCAGAGCCATCGAGCCCTCCTGCTTCTCACTAAGACGGATGACAACTCCTTCAATGATGGAAACTCAGTAATACCATGCTCTCCTACAGCTGAAACTGAACCCAATGCTGAAGGATGGACTATTGTCCTTAGAAAGAAGAAAGTTCATAGGAAATCCCATAATCAAAATGAGGAAGCTCCTTTATAATCATGTCTCTTGCAACCAATCACTTGCCACCTCTTCCAAAATAGTGAGTCTCTGCCTAAAAAGAACTGTCTGCTTATGCAGCAGTAGCAAAGCTCAAAAAAACAAAACTCACACTTAAGCATGTCAGTGATATCCAAATTGGATGGTGATATGATCATCACGTCAAACAAAAACCAGAGAAACAGAAGTATTTCTATGAGTCAACCCCACTTTCCAACTACTTGATCCATCTGAGAAAGTTAGGAGAGCAGTTCTCGTAAATACCCAACTACCCTGCTTCTAGACCCCATTCTACAGCTGCAGAATGTTCTAGACACACAGAGATGTATTGGGCAGTCAGGGACTTCCACAACAAAAATCATTGCCACCTTTCAAGGAGATATTTCAAACCAAGCTTTCCTTGGCATATAGGGATCATTACCTACAGAAGCATTCATATCTGAACACTACGATGCTACAAGTGCCATAGATTTGGATACCACAGCAGCTGCTGCACAGCCACAGAGAATTGTGGTATATGCAGCAAATCACACCCTACAAAACAGTGCCTCGGTGCTTTCAAGAGAGGAGAAAAAATAGGAAGCAAATGCACAAACTGTTCTTTTCAACATAATGCTTGGAACAAGCAGTGCAAATTCAGACTCGAAAAAAGTTACGAAGATAAAAGCTACTCCTCGATATCCCCCACCTTCGAAACCTTCAAAACACCTTCTAAAACCCAGGCAAGAAACTGAAATCACCCGGATGCAATTAAAGCAAAGAATTGATGCGCACTACACAAGATGATCCACAATGAGTCAGAGCCAAGTGAAACACTGCCTACCCCTTGCAAATCAATGCCAAGTGAAACGGTAGTTGCCCCTTCCCCTCCTTCTTATCCTAACCCCATGTCAACCTCCAAAGTTGACCATCTTCCTTCCCAGACCCATTCCTCACACCCTTCCACTTCTACCTCCGATATCTCAGCTAGTGCCAACTAAGAAGGTCCCTAGTCATTCAGAGAAAGTTGTATAACAACCACATTTGATGGGATCATCACTCTCTTCGAACTACAAACAGGAAAACCAATTGACAGAGACACTGCTAAGCTGCATTCAACCTCACCTCATCTAAATCTTCAAACCCAAGCACCTGCTGTTCAATTTGAATAGTAGCTGTCTCATCTGAAATTTCCCATCCTTTCTGTTGCCCTCTTCTGATGCTTTCACGAGCAGTACAGAGAAGAGCAACATCCTAGCACCGCTGGGAACTGAGCCATTCTCAAGTGAGCAATTTTTAAATTGCATACAGCCATCCCAGGTATAAGCAAAATATCATCCATTCACCACATCATTAATATTCATCACCCACCAAGGGAACTTTGATTCCCATCATTCTTTCTCTAACTCAAATTTTATCCTTTCCTTCCCACGCTCTCCTATTTACTCAGACTTGCTTCTGTAACATTTTATCTCCCACTACTTATTTTCCTTTCTGGTCCAGTTGTTAGACTGAGCCAAATTGTATGTTTCAGAGAAATATACAAACACCAATAATCAGTTACGGGTTGTTGAAAAGCAAGAACCCGTGTCAGGTGAAAGAGCTGACTGAATCTAACAACAACAAAAAAGTTGGGCCATCAAGTCCATTCATGGTCTAGCTCTTCCCTGAGAAAGACATCTCACTGCTCTACTTCTAATCGGCCTTTCCTTGTTGCGGCACACATGCCCAAGAACTGGAACTAAAGGTGGCCTCACACTACGCCTTTTTTTCTCCAGCAGCAAGCCGTTGCTGCCGAAAATGGAAAACTGGGAGCTTTTAGCTCGAGATTTTGGCTTCCTGACTGGACGAGAAGCAGCGAGCATGAACCATGAGCGACCTCGTAGTGTAAACAAACAAGATGGCAGCTGCTGATAGGATGTACTCTCAGACCTTTGGCTTCTCTTCTCCTGAGCCACTCTCAAACCCACAAACGTTTTTTGTTACTCTTACATTGACGTAAGATTCCAAGAAAGCACATCACTGCAGCACTTCTTGCAACAGTCCGACAATTTCTGGGCGCCATGATGACATCAGCTGATCATTTTTGTTTACTTTTTCCTACTGCTCCTTGAAACCACGAGGTCCTAGTGTGACGATACAACACTTTTGCTCGCGAGCATCGGCTGGATGCTGACCAAAACCGCAAGCAAGAAATGACTAGTATGATACCAGCTTAAGGCTGCGAGAGGTTTTGGCCACACACCGCCTGACGATTGTTGAATGAAGACAAGTCCACTCATCCCGTTACCAAATGTTTTGTAGGTTCCCTGTGTGATATAATTTTGGTGACATAAGGGTCCCTTGCTCATGATGACTTAACTTATTCACTCCTTCCATGTGCCTTGAATGCTAGGGAAAGAACCTATTATATACAAAGCTTTACCTGGCTCATTTTATTTCCAGATATGTATTATCTCGATAAACACCAGTCCTTCACCACCGTTTTGCCTAGTGAAATATACCCATGGAAGGCAACAGATTCAGCATTGCAACATTTCAAGCTTTAACCTACAATAGCTGATTTCTTATTGAATATCATTGCCTAATTCTCGAGCTAGTGGCTCTCCGATTGTGCTATAATTGTATCATGCTTTGTTCTGGAAATCTGGTATTAACAGCTTTTGCTGTTAATACTTGCATGAGTGCTTCAATCCTCTGAGAGTCCGATGGCAACCTTTTTTTTTCTTAGGTGTAAGAGCCTATCCAGGTTATATATCAGTCATGGTAAGTGGTTTGCAAGGTTTAGTAAAATCCTCATACAACTGTCTTGTCGTGTCTAATATATAACTGTATAATGTATATACATTAAATGTAACTATACTCTGTTTTTTTTCCATCTGTTCACCCGCCTGTGTTATTTGCGTATGGTAACACTGCGTCCCGGGCTTTAGATAGTCACGCTATGTGTAAGTTTTAGGTAAATAAAAGGATATCTGGGTGTACATTTGCAACAGAAAAATGTTTTAATAATATACTGTATGCGAATTACTCCGTTAATATTCGAAATAGGATATTGTTATTATTGTTGAATGTAAGCTGCCTTTTCAGGGTGGCGAATGGTACAGCCAGATGCCGTGGCGTGAAAATTGCTTTTCTCGCTGTTCACTACGGCAAGATGTCAACTTTACTGGACTACACCCACTCTGCTACTTAGCTACGTGTTACCTCATTACACGTAAGTGGAATGTTATTTTTGCATTGACCGTATTTAGAAAGGAGATAGCTCTGGTTGTACTACTTTTTACTTAAAGCTGTCACCTTATTCGCTAAAGTCACTGGCATCAATATCATTGCTGTTATTATAGTGGATTCACTTAAACTGGAACCCCAAGAGTGTTGCATCTTGATTACCGAATTACAGTTGACCGAGAAAGGGGAGGCGGGTGGAGTGTGTTGTTCCGCCTCCCTCTCACACTCCCTCTCTCCCGGATCGTAATACAACTTATTCAGACAAATCACCTGTTCACGTTAATTATATGAGGAAGTATTCGTTTTTCATCATTCTTTCTCGAGACCGTTTTTCAGCCAAGAATAATAGGTTGGTAATCATACATATAATTCTGACAATATCTTTATGACGAGCCGAGTTATAAGGAAAAACAATTAAGAATTCTTTTACATAAAAGTGTCTACTGCCACTGCATGGTTCTATGGTAATTCCTCATTTCTCGTAGTTGACTGAAACAAATTGGTAGCTACTCCTTTTATTCAACATTACAATTATGTTAAAAAAACGTATCAGTGCTAGGCTACATGTTATTAATAAATGTATATGTAAACAAATATAAGGCTCCTTTGATTAAGGGATTACCACCCTAATAGCCGTGGCTGGAAAATTGTCTCGGGAATGAATGATGAAAAACGAATACTTCCCCATAAAAAAGAAGTGGCGCACAAATGTTTTGTCAATCCAGTGATATGCGTAAGATGCATTACAGTTCTGGAGGGAGGGAGAAAAAGAGGGGCTGTTCCATTCGCCACCTTAAAAGGCAGCTTACATTCAACAATAATAACAATATCCTATTTCGAATACTGACGGTGTAATTCGCATACAGTAAATTATTAAAACACTTTTCAATTGCAAATGTATACCCAGATATCCTTTTATTCACCTAAAACTTATACATAGCGTAACTATCTAAAGCCTGGGACGCAGTGTTATCATGCGCAAACACCACAGGCGGGTGGACAGATGGAAAAAAACGAGTATATATAATTTATGTATATATAGTGTGTATGCTCGTCTGTCTGTATGTATGTTTGAGTATGTATATAATTTATCACGTAATTAACAACGTGATACCTTTTGTCACTTATTTGTAAATATATATAGAATGAAGAAAGAGCAATATGAGTATTTTTAATCATGACACTTTTGTTTGCAACAGTGCTTGTATGCATGATTTTGATACGCTTTAATCCTTTTTTATTATCTTTGCACGAGATTTGCACATAAAAAAAAATTGAGGCTTCACGTACGTTACTGTACACCATACATGTACCATTCACATATGACCAGATCTACAAAAGGGCAATATAACTTCCAGTGTGATTTGCTTTTGATCCATTGAATGATTTATATTATTTCTGAATATCTGGAAACATGAAGTTGCATACTTGTGCAAGTTGGTAGAATCTTTTTATCATTCTACAACTCAGTGGTCCTATTTTTCAAGGGTTTTAACCCTTGAAAAATGCAAATTTAGCTATGGATAAAGAATAAGAAATAAATAATTTATTGCAAATGCAGCTACATTCGTTGACAAGAAAATTAAATAGAAAACCAGAAAGAAGACTAAATTGCTATTGTAGTAGCATCTCTCTCTCTCTCTCTCTCTCTCTCTCTCTCTCTCTCTCTCTCTCTCTCTCTCTCTCGGGCCAGAAGGGCAAAACATGGACGATAATGCGAGGGTTGTCCTCAGTGGTCTTTGTGTTGCACGACATCGCACAAATTTTCTAGATGAAAAAATATGTTTAGTCTACATTCCTACTTGATAAACATTTCAGAAAAAGATTTCTCTAATGAAGAATGTTTATTTCCTATGATTGCAGCGTTAATCATGCAGAATTAGGATAATCCCTCCTAAGTGAAGATTGACCAAAGCATTTCATCAATTTCACACTTAAAAAAACATAAATAATGACGAGAACGAACAGCAATAAATCCTAGTATTAGTGACGGACTGTGGCCTTAATAATCAGCAGTTCTGCCAAATAGCATTTTTTGTAATATCAAAAAAAAATAATAAAATAAATGAAAAGCTATTATTGTGCGAAGGTTTTTAAGATTCTGTTATATGACGGACAGTGTCTTTTTTTTTCTTCCTTCTTCTTTTACCTTTCACTTTTAGATTTCAATAAGAAAAGAGAGGTGTCATGAATACGTAATAATTATCCTTTGCGAAGTACTGAAGTCTGACGGACTTGACTACCGACCATGGCATAGCTCTCATAGTTCAGTTATTAAAAGCTATATATGTATAGGTTAGCTTATTACAGTTAGCTTTTTGAACGGCCAATTATCCGACCACCGGAGCCAATTGCGGTAGCATTACCTTGTTATTTCCATTTTTTGTAATCTCCAACGTCTTTATTTGCTTCAGAAATATGACAATCATAAAAATTCTCGCCACAAAACGGAATTCTTTGTGCTTGGTTTACACAGCAATTTTATACTCATGTTCTTGGATTTGAAAACGACGAAGGTTTCCTCAAGATAAAATCATATGTTTCCACTTTGCAAACAGCCATCCACCACTTTCCCATCCTATCCATTGCATCTCATACCCCTTTATCTAGACTCCGGAGTTTACACACTTTACTCAGTTGTATTCTTAAATAAAATGTAATCGTCAGCGTGATTTTTTTATTTAACTGCTGTGAAAGAGAACAGGTAGTGCTTTCTAGAACCAGGTTAGGAATCACTGATTATGTATGCGCAATGACACCGTTCTAACCGCACAGTTGTGAGAGTTAATGAAACCTGTGTATTTTATTTTAAACATTCTCTTCACGATTATTTTCTCCTTGCCATGAATGATCCACCATTATCACAAGATATATTTCCATTTCAGGAAAATCATATGACCAGTTCCTGATGCCTGCTGTCTTTACCTTCAATTTTTTCCGTCAGATTTCCTCCATACAAAACGACTATTGCAAAACCAATTCTGACAGGATGACATATATGTTCATTTATTTATTTTCATCCAGGGTATGTTCCTTTTCTGCAAATTCTAAATCCGAATTTCTTGCCTATGCTATTACTTGGGTATAAATTTCTCTCCTCATCTGCTACGGATTTCCAACCTGCTCCTAAAACAAGTCGAAGAAGAGGTAGCATTACTTACTTTCTGTCTTTGAAGTTTATTGCCCTCAAATTCGCTTGGTATCACTCTGCTGCTTAATGTTGAAGAAAACTGTTATGCGAGCTTTGAACAAAGCTATCTCGAGTTTCTTTTTATTTCCTTGTAAATAACTTCTCTTATGCAAATAAAGTTCTTAGCCCTTGCAGTTTAATGATTTACACTCTTGATGAAAAGGGTACTCTTCTTAGGTCTTCTATCTGAGGTAAATGTTCTCTCATTAATTCCAGTAACCCTTTATCCTCCTGCTCTGCCTCTTGTGATAGTGAGCCCACCAGCTGTCCTGTGCTTTCTAAGGCCTTGTTTCTCTATGCTAATGACATGGCATCTGGTGTCGGTTCTTTCTTTACAAAATTCAAAAATTGCTTCGCGTATCAGATACTCCTACTGTTTTACCATTTATAAATATTTCGACTAGTCTTGGAGAGTTCATATCCTTATTTTCTATCACTGCTGTAAAATCTTTTCTCCATCAGTTTCTAACGCGAGATCTGGGTTGTAACCTCTCCTTTTTTAGAGAATATTCCGTATATCTTTATATATTTATTATTTATTTACCTT
>NC_087201.1:42831838-42834338 GCF_015104395.2 Macrobrachium nipponense
ATCCTTTTCCAGTTCCACGCCATTGTCATCTACCTCTCGTTTTCTTGATATCGATTCACATATTTTCCCCTCCATCAAGATTTTAAACAGCCAGTGAGAATTACTTTTCTTTATCATTTTATACAACAAATCAGCCACCGTTTCGTTTACAAATCCTAAATTTTCCTTCGCTTTTATTGTAGAAAATTTCAACTTGCTTCCAACCAATTATCTAAGACTGTACATCGTCTGCCATGAATATTAGATTTTTATTATACATCAGTCTTTTTTTATTCACATTTTTCCTTAACTTTCAAGGTTCTCAAAATAAGTAACGTTCCTTGATAAATCTTGAATTTCCGTGGCCTTGTCTGAACATGCTACGTTATAAATAGTATATGACTTAAGTCTTACTTTCTCAGGAAAAATTTCAGCAGAGCCTTTCGCTGGTGTACTCAGCTATTCATTTGAAACCCTCCCTTTATCAAGATATACTTTATACATGGTGGTCTTCCACCGAATCACACAATCATCACCATAGGCGTGCATCATCCTTGAAATTTTATTAATGCCTGGCATTTTCCATGTCTCAACTTTTCAATTTCCTTCTTTACAGCTTCATAACTCGTTGCAAAAAGGATTTCCTTCAATTGCGAGGTCACTGAATTATGCTTTCGTTTGCTCTTTGCTCTTAACAGCTTTTGAAATGCTTCGTCTGTTGACGCTAAACGGCGTTGTTTTCCAAGAACAACTACTCCACTTTCATAGATTTTGCAAGAAATTACTCAAGATTTAGTAGGTCAAGAATGATGTTACCAGCCTATGCCCTTCGATTTTTATGGCTGTTTCACAATAACCTCATAACTATCAGGTACTTATTTCATTAAAGAGTTTGAATAATTTCCACCGGCCAGGATTAAGTGTCAGGGTCCTACCCATTTCTAGATGATATATATATATATATATATATATATATATATATATATATATATATATATATATATATATATATATATATATATATATATAATATATATATATATATATATATATATATATATATATATATATATATATTCTATATATATATATAACATCTAGAAATGGGTAGAAACCTTTGACTTAATCCTGATGTAATATATATATATATATATATATATATATAAGTCATATCACATTTCCGTGATTCATATACAGTATATCGAGCTACAATGTCCTTTAATATCTAATTCGCTCTACCTCGGAATTAATATATTTTCATATATGCTTAACCGAAGGGAATTTTTTCTCTGATAATAGATTTGCCTGGACCAGGGCGCGAACCTATGGATCCTTTCAAACCCAGGAACGTCAGTGAAGCGTTACCTACTACACCACCGCGGTGGTGTAGTAGGTAACGCTTCACTGACGTTTCCTGGGTTTGAAAGGATCCATAGGTTCGCGCCCTGGTCCAGGCAAATCTATTATCGAGAAAAAATTCCCCTTCGGTTAAGCATATATGAAAATATATTAATTCCGAGGTAGAGCGAATTAGATATTAAAGGACATTGTAGCTCGATATATATATATATATATATATATATATATATATATATATAGAGTCGGCGAGAAGAATTCAACGGGGCAGTGTTCTTGGTACACTGTTATTTTCAGTATATACAAGTGACATGATTGTTGGCCTAGAAAACCAGATTGTTAAGTATGCCGATGATGCAACACTTGTGAGTGTAGTAAAGTCTCCACTTCAGAGATGAAGCCGCCCTCATTCTCAGTCGGGACACGGACCGGATCAGTGAATGGTGTATTGGGTATGAGGCTGAAACGAACACACTATCGATTAGCAGATCTTGTACAGATTTCCCATCCCATTCTTTCCTTCAGGTGGATGGAACTTTGCTGAACTGGTCTGAAGCTGTAACTATTCTAGGTGTGACGTTTGATTCATATCTAACTTTTGAGAAACATCTGATGGAAATTTCAGCAAATGCCGCAAGAAAGACCCGATCTATTTATTTATAACACTTATAAAATCAGTTCAACCTGTTTTAGTTCATTTTCACTCTCTTTACTAGAATACTGTTCTCAGGTGTGGATGTCTGATTCTGCCAGAGATTTATCTCTTAGATAGAATGGTTCCTGGTGGTAGGTTGCTGTCTCCTATTAGTAGTAATTATGACTTGGACCGTCGACGGATGGTCTCTTGTTTGTCGCTTGTTCATAAGTTGTATTTCAGCAGAGATCTTTAACATTCACAATTGATCCCTGAATCCCTTTATTTTCCGAGAGCAACCAGATTCGTCGAACACCAACACCAATATGCAGTAGATGCGTCTGGTCGTCGAACTTCCAAGTTCCAGAGGTCCTTTATTCCTCACATCGTTGGACTGTGGAACATCCTCGCAGAGGATATCGAGCAATTGGAACTTCAGAAATTCAAGCGAAGGTACAATGCATCACTACCCTGATGCTATTCCCCTTGCATTTAAATACTTTTTTCATTTATTTGATAGTTTATAATGAA
>NC_087201.1:42836838-42851838 GCF_015104395.2 Macrobrachium nipponense
TATATAATATATATATATTATATATATATATATATATATATATATAATATATTATATATAAATATTAATAATATAAACTTCTTACGTTTTGGGTCGATTAGGATGAAAGGAAAATTAGAATTATGAAATGGCAACGCCGGAAGGGCTCTTACACCGACACCGAACGTAAGTGGATAAAGGTAAAAATCCGCTTGGACTTACCTGGAAACATGTTAATCAATGAAAAATGGAAGGTTAAGATAATTTATTTACAAGAATTTACAGTGCAAATCCAAATTGGAACAGCTGGTATGAACCGTGCAAAGTTCAAACAGATGCTGTGCTAAGTTCCATTTAAAGTTCACACTAGCAAATCATGAAACGGGCTACCGCATTTAAATTGTGAGGTTTCTAGCTTGCTGGAATAGACTGGCTTGATAGTTGTGATTGATGCTAATGTGGCTGTATCTTGGCTTGCTCGTCTCTTCTGGTTACTTGTTATTAGACTAAATCTGCCTTCACAGCCTCATTGTTGCCTCTTAGCATACTCTGGACTTCAAAATCTTTAGCAGAGATTTAAGTTCATGAATGACAGGAGGTTTGAAAATGTAAATATTTGCTGCAATATGCGTGACCCATAGTTTAGCTCTTTATTCCTTCTGCAGTTTCTAACCCAAGTTAGGTAGTAGTCTCGCCTTTTGTTCTTGTTAAAAAATCTTAAACATAAAATTCATAAAAATCATTTCTGAATCTCACATGTCACATATTTCTAACAACAGGCTTCCTGCACTTAACTGCAGATATTTTTGAGGCATATTTAAACCTATGAGGCTACTCACAGATCTCATAAGAGAAACTATTTGTTTAAATGTAATTGCAATCTGCATTAATTCATATTAATACAGTTGTGATTCAGGGGAGAGTATACTGTACGTACTTTACAGAACTAGACCAAAGCATCTGAACCATGACGTAGAAGCCATATGTACATCCTAAAGTGCAATTATTGCTAGGAGGTACATATATAAAGCTGTCACATGTCACAGTCATACTGACCTATAATATTCAACATTATTTATATTGTACAAAGTTAGGCTAGCCTGTAAGAATAACTTAGACTTTCATAACTAGCCAAGACTTGAGCTCTATTTCATAGTCTGTGGAGAAGAAAAGATAGAAACAATCAGCATTCCTGAATGTTACACAAAGTTAGGCTACCTTTGCTATGCTAAGGTTAGTCTATGGTAGGCTACCCTTGGTTATTTGATGATCAACCCTGGTTGACTGGCTGGTTGGTAAAGTTTACTTCCAGATTAACTAGATGGTAAATATCACTAATGTAATATGAATTTGATCTATCCTTTAGGTAAAAATGATAATGGTAAAAGTGAAGAATAGCCTACTACCTTTAAGTGTTCTGGCAGATCTAATTCAGATCAAATTCAGTATAACACCATGGTTATTAGGACTGACAGTAACCCTATATGCTTTTTTGTTATGGTATATGAATGTAATGTCAAATTGGCTTTAATGAAGACCTTATTACAACATTCATTTTTACTAGCTGAAAAAGCAGGCATGTTCTTGACTGCAAGTTGACCGTGATCTAACACTGTTTACTTGAGGTAATTTCAACAGTTATAAAGGTTTTTATGAATGACAAAAAAAAGTTTCAGTATCTTGTGAAATGTGATCCCCTGTTCGTTTGTGTTATTGTTTCTAGAAGTGACACAGTTGATTGTGCAGCACTGGGTGCCAGGAGTGGCTTTGTTGCTGCTGGTCTCTGCAGTCGCTGCCATTTTTAAGAATTATCGCCTTATGTGCACCCGATCGTCACTTGTCTGTCCAATCTTCCAATCTCTCTCCTGTATATCTAGTATGGCTGCAGCTCCCTCTCCTTTTTCCTTTTTATAGTGTTTGGCTGCTAACGTTTGACATTTCACAGTCTATGGGGTGTGTCGACTTTGTCACTGTTTACTGTCTCTAACATGCTTCACTATTCACTGTTCTGTTCACCATTTTCTGTTCAGCATTTTCTCTCTTCCACCATCCAGTTATGCTCTCGAATGAAGACGTTTGCTTGTTACCGTCCGCAACAAAATCCGTCAATTTCTTATTTCTTTAGTGCTTGATCAACACCCATTTCCTCTCTCTCTCTCTCTCTCTCTCTCTCTCTCTCTCTCTCTCTCTCTCTCTCTCACTACACACACACACACACACACACACGCACACACACATGCACACATATATAATTGTATATATATATATATATATATATATATATATATATATATATATATATATATATATATATATATATATATATATATATATATATATATATATATATATATATATATATATATATATATATATATATATATATATATATATATATATACTATACTATATATATATATATATATATATATATTATATATATATACTATATATATATATATATATATATATATATATATATATATATATACTATATATGATATCAGACAACCCTCATGTACGTAGGCAAAAGTATCATGGAATTTTCTCTCTAAATGAAGTCTCATCCATCCAGTGAAGACATGGCCTGCCTTCTTCGTCCGTCGTGGAGAGGGAGAAAAATGAGAAGTAATTAGATGAACTTCTCGGCAGGGATCTCAAGAGTCTCTTGGAAGGATTCATAAATGTGGGAGGTTTTCCATCAGCAGGAAGATTTAAAGTGATAAATGGAGCAGCAGACATACGCTACTTCATAAGTCCTATTTTCTTTTTTTAAGTTTCTTTCTATTTTTATTAACTTCCAATGAATCCAACCAACCCATTTTGATGATTTTGGTCTAATACCATGAATTATTTGACAACATTTTCTTCTCATTCTATTAGCTCCATCTACATTCTTAGATATTTCATTCATTGTAATTCATAGCTTGCAAATGGGAATAAGATTATACAATCCTCTCTCTCTCTCTCTCTCTCTCTCTCTTCTCTCTTCTCTCTCTCTCACGCGTGGGCGAATACGCATATAAATGTCATTATCATAATCAAATGGCCTCTATAAGATTCCACTAATTGTGTCTTTCCTCCTCTTCATCTCCTGCAAATGTCCACTCGTCTCCTCTACCTTTTCGTAGCGCTCATCCAAGTAGTTCTAGTATGGGTCTTCCAACTCTTCAGGTGCCCACAGGATCCCAGGTAATACTATCGTAATATTCTACCGGACTTTGTGCAAAGGACATTTCAAAGCACTCTGTGTCTTTTCGTCGTTATCTCATTTCTATATAGTCCTTCCTGACTCTTCCTTATATTATTTCTAATCTTCATCATGCCTTCTGACCCTAATATTCACCTTATTCCTAAGTTGACAAAATATTTTAGATATAGTTTCATTGCCATTGCATGACTCAAGTCCGTGTTGCAATAAATACAGTTCTAGTGTTATGCATAAATTACTTTTGTATATCACTGCAAACTATTATGTAGAGTTATGAATCTTATGCGTTTTCTCTAATCTTTCTGTACATTTCAAGTCAAGAGAACCTGCATTGGATATCACTGTTCCAAATAATTGAAAGATTTACCTCATTAGTCCTGTTTTATCACGATGTTTCATCCCTTTGTTCATACTGTGTCACTAATTAATTTTTTCACAAGATTTTTCAAAATGCCTTTGTCTCTATATATATATATATATATAGATCATATTATTGATTATCAAGAAACTTTGTTAATTTTGTGGCGTAATGCTGATTAAAACATCGTAACCTGTATTTTCTAAGTCTGTCCAATTTATATCGTTACTTCAACCCACACCTTCATCATTATTGCAAAATCTACAAGAAGGGAAAATATCAGGTGAAATAGCGTTGCCTTGTCCACCTCACTGTTTGCTGTCGTAATCACAAAATCCACCAGAAAGGGATTTTGAAATTCCACGGAGTTATGCACAATGTGTCTAAGCATTTCTGCAGTACCTGACTCTTCTAAATTCAGTTTGTTCATCGCCAAGCTGTTCCATCAGTTTCTTTTTTATTCTGTTAAGAAATAAAAATACTGAATATTTTCATTTAAACATACTTAAGTGCTATTCCTCCATGAACATTAAGCCAGGTCACCTTTCTGCCCCTTCCCAGACCACAGGCTTTGTTTCATTACTCGTTATTCTGCAAAAGAGTCTAGTTGGTAAATCAAGCGTCAATCTCAGCAAAATAATCTCTGCAGTGATTCCATCAACGCTTGGAGTTTCTCTGATCCTTAGTTCCTTTATTACTGATTCCACTTCAAAAACCATGAACCCTTCCACGAGAGTAGTATTCAGCTCTGGGTTAGCGTCTGACATTTTAATCAACTTATCCCGGTCAGTGGTGTTACTAGTGACCCATTACTTCTTTTGGCAAGTATTTTCCTCTTTTTCCTTTCTCTTATGGATAGTCCATTAATAATGATGTGGGTTACCATAATACTAATGTCACTCCCTAAATTACATGGCTTTCTCAATCTTCAACCTGTTTTTCTGATAATTTTCTTATATCTCTTCTTTTTTGCATTTTTTCATCTCTGCCTTGTTTTTTTATTTTTTCTAGCCGTGCCTTTCGCTCTTGTTTATTCTTCGTTGAATCCCACGTTCCGTTTATTTTTTAAAGTTTCAGTGTTGTCACCCTATTTCCCAGATTTTTCCAGAAGTCTGATTGTTTGCTCCCACTCAGATAAGGTTCCTAAGAATACAGATACATTTCATAGTTCAGTTGAAAGCGCCACTCGGTGCTCATCTTCTAAGAGACTTCCTTTAAAAAACCTTTTTGATGGCCGTTGGTAACATCTGCAGTTACCAGTTGATCACTGCCGACATCTCTCCATCTGTTGCTCTTAATATTCAAAAGCGTTCCTTTTCTCTCCCGATTAATAGTATACGATCTATCTGGTTTATATGAATGCTATCTGGCGATATTCCCATTATGTTGCTTATTTCAAAGAGATTCAGAAGCCCGTTCGCTATTAAC
This sequence comes from Macrobrachium nipponense, assembly GCF_015104395.2. Classification (NCBI taxonomy): domain Eukaryota; kingdom Metazoa; phylum Arthropoda; class Malacostraca; order Decapoda; family Palaemonidae; genus Macrobrachium; species Macrobrachium nipponense. The sequence continues at coordinate 42,841,815 of NC_087201.1, forward strand.
CATGGGGCGATAAATATCAAGGCCCATGTTTGCTATCCTACAAGCATTAGGTCTCTCTCTCTCTCTCTCTCTTCTCTCTCTCATCTCTCTCTCTCTCTCTCTCTCTATCTCTCTCTCTCTCTCTCTCTCTCTCTCTTCTCTCCTTCTCTATCTCGCTCTCTCTCTCTCTCTCTCTCTCTCTCTCTCTCTCTCTCTCTCTCTCTCTCTCTACTAATTTAATTTAATTTTTTATCCATGCAAAAACTACTGATTAAGTCCCCCAGAGTTTATTGTAGTAGTTTTTGTCTAGTTTGAGTTGATGGTATTTATTAAAAGTCAGGTATACCTTCTATTATTATATAATAATGTTTTACAACGTCAGATATATACTTTTTTGTATAATGATTTTATCTTGCCGAAAAACTTCTTTATTTTTTTCCGTAAAAAAATATCTTCATTAATTTGGGAATTTTCCGCATCATTTAATATTAGAAATATCAACATGTCTTATGCCGTAAGCTATTTCAGTATTCGGAGAATCTGGAGTTTCCTGACTTGTATATTTAATGCTATCGGCAATTACCGCTTACCCCTCAGGGGCAGACATAGTATTTAAATCTTCACATTTCGTTCTTTCCACTAACTTTCGTCGTTGTTACTGGATTTAATTTCATAGAAGTTGCAAAACCCCTACTCAAAAGTGTTCATTTGTGGAATATATTTTTTTTTTATTGATTGCATTATTTTTCGTCATTATCCTTCATTTCTGTTTCATATCATACCCAATGATCCACCCAAGCTCTGTAAAACAAAATAGAAATAAAATTTAAGAACAAGTGTGAAATAACATATATATATACATATATATATATATTTTTATATATATATTTATATATAATATATATATATATATATATATATATATATAGAATAGCCAGAAAATATCAAGGTCCCAATTTGCTGGAACCTTTAACCAATGTTCGTGCAAATAACAGGGTTACAACTATGGCGAAAAATCTGTAGGAACAAACACCGAACTTTAAAGCGAACAACAGTTTCATGAGGATTTTTCTGCCTCAGACCGATATTGCCATGAAACGGAAATTCTGCTCATGACTGTTGTATGTTTCTGGAAGTTATTTTAGGAAATGGTGAGCAAGTTTTGTGTTTACTTGCAGTCTTGCTTCCTGCAGTAGGTAGTATATACTACATATATATATATATATATATATATATATATATATATATATATATATATATATATATATATATATATATTATATATATATATATATATATATATATGTGTGTGTGTGTGTGTGTGTGTGTGTGTGCGTGTGTGTGTGTGTGTGCGTCTATAACACCGTGATTTATGCAAAACCATTAAGATACAAATGTCGTTTAATATACCAATTCGCTCTACCTCGGAAAATGACACACACACACACACTCACACACACACACACACAAAATACACACACAGGACACTCACACGACACACACACACACACACACATATATATATCATATAAATATATATATATATATATATATATATATATATATATATATATATATATATATATTATATATATAATATATATATATATATATATATATATATATATATATATATATATATATATATATATATTATATTTATATATATAGAGAGAGAGAGAGAGGAGAGAGAGGAGAGAGAGGAGAGAGAGAGAGAGAGTTTTGTAAATAAATTGGTAGATTATCGTAAAATTAGGAACTTTGACTCATAGTCTGAGGAATACATTGATTTCTCGAGACTTTTAATAAAATTATTCGTTTTAAAGACATCTTTTGTAATAACTTCATGTTATCCAACAATATTCTGAAGGGTATAAGAACCTCCACATTTTCATAAATACGAGACTGCTTCAATCTTGCTCTTTCTGCCAAAGCTTAAAAAAATGGAAGTCTTACCAAATTAATTGTTTTTCATCTCATAATTGTCTTCCGAAGTTTTTTTAAAGCATTCGAACTTATTATGTCTGGATAAAAGAAAGAACTCATGAACGCCGGGAACTTTCCGAAGCAGGTTTACGAAAATATTTCATATCAGCAATGATGCTAACTCGCTGTTTCAAGTTGCGTATTCACAAAATTACCTCAATTATTCAATGATGATACTGAGCAATAGAATGTTTTCAACAGTACTTTAAAAACAGTAATTACTGTACTCTTCTGCCAATAATATTTTTTGTTTGTTCTTGAAAAAGAGTTATCTTTCCAAGTGCACAAATGTTCCTGAAAGTACTCCGGTGTAGACGTGGCATCAGGCTTTGATCGCCAAGTGCTCCAGAAGTTACTTTGAAACAATATTGGTCGGACGTTGACTCAGATCTAATGTTCCTTGGAACACTTTACATCAGCCTCAATAGTGCGTAAGTTTGGTCAAGATAACTCTAGGAAACGCTCTGCTGGCAGTCAGTAGTTTCCGAAAGTTCTTTCTAAAGGAAATAAGGTGGTTGGCCTTTCGCAGCTGGAATACCCAGCGCTCTACCCATTTAATTAACTCCTAATATTATATATATATATATATATATATATATATATATATATATATATATATATATATATATATATATATATATATATATATTTATATATATATATATATTATCAATGCTCGTTTTGCTTTTATTTGGAATAGATTAGAATTTGGTCTGCTGCATGAGAGAAGGGTACTTGTCTAGGTTTGCAGTAGTGAAATGGAGAACTAATTACAACAGAACAAAAAAAAAGTTGGTCCAACACGCTTGGTGAATTTAGACAAACTTTGAAATTAAGTACTTATAAGCTCATTGATGGATTTGAGGTGGCAGGACGGACGAGTAAATAGGCTATTCTTATTCAAAAGTGATAAAAAATTTCAAATAAAATAGTATCTGTTGGGGTAAACAAGTGAATACCCAAGAAAATGAATGAGAAATCACCTAATAGATAAATAAAAAGTTTCTTTATTGAAACTCATCTTAAAGGGCACTGATAAAAACTTATTGCTCATGTGTGTAATGTAGGTGGCGTGCAAGAAATAAGTGGGTTTCATCCCTACCCCCGACCTAGAAATGTCTTAAGAAGTTACATTTATTGATAAACACGATAAAAATAGAATGTGTCGCAGAAGCTTGCAGAAGCTGTCATGGGTGCAGTATTTTGCGGTACAGAGGAAATTCTCTTGGATTTTCTTTCATGACATTTTCTATTTCTCTCGTTTCTTTCAGAATTCTCTTTTAAAAACTTATTCCTAGTTAATAGACTACCTTGGACTTTTGAGAAGTTATTTTTTTTAATTCTAGCTAATTAAGTAGAAAAAATAATTACGCAAAAAAATATATCTTATTGGTTTATAATTAAAGTTGTCTTTAGTAGAAAAATTAGAATCTCTTAATATTGGTAAATGCATTTGATTTTGATTCCTTAAGGGGCACCATTCAAAGTGCCTAACTTCTCTCTCACAATTATATTGCATAATTAGTCGACGATAAATTAAACGTTATTATTATACGGTTTTAATCTTTTTTTTATAGTTCGATAGTTCGTTTAAAAAAGTATGTGTATCTGATGCAGATTTTAATAAAAAAAATGTAATTACCGAAAAGAAACGTAAAATAACAGTTTGTAATTTAATCAGAGCAACTCAAACAAGAATTTTAGAATACTTGAGGCAACCTTATTTAAGATGTTGGCACGGTTGTTTGTGCATGATCACACCGCCAATGCTCTGTTTCTCTTTATCTGTGATTTCGGACAACCGGTCATTCATTCATACATAAAACGAATAATAGTAATAGTCGAATCTTCACCAAAATTTATGATAACAAGCCTTTAAGTCAGATGCCAACACGCCAATCCTATTAACAGACAATTAATAGAGATGTGAAGACACTTCCCTTGAGGCCAAAACTGATTTTATTCTAGTCCTTGTAGCTTTAAACATCAAACCAAGAAAAAGAAAAGAATCGTCATTTTCAACTTCAGCTTACACTAAGCGCAAATCTTGGAACATGTGAGAGGAAGTATATATAAAAGATTAATTTACTTTTCATTTTATTTGATCACAAGTGCATATGGATATTGCAGTTTGCCTTTCCGTATTAATTTTTTTTTTGTTCTTTAATGAATTACCCTCTTTTCATTTATTAGTTTACCATACAGCGAACATTTTCACCTCTCTCTCTCTCTCTCTCTCTCTCTCTCTCTCTCTCTCTCTCTCTCTCTCTACTACATAACTCTCGCCAGTTGATAAAAGCATCGCTTTTGGTACCTTCATAGGAGGCAATTAAGTATCATTTTTTATTACACGGGAAAAATATATGGAATTTTGCTCCTTTACTAAAAAAGAAGTTTAAAAGATTTTCCGGGTTACATCAAAGGCTTTAAAGGACAGAGGGATGTTTTGAGGATGGTAGGGGAGTGGGCAGGGTTAAGGGTGTGAAGGGGATCACAAAATAAGAGGCTGGAGGGACATTCTGAACAAGTAGATTACGGTGAGTTATTTTTCCCTCCAACCCATCCCTTCCTTCCTCAATTTTTGAACATTTTTCTTACCATTACAGAAAACTTTTTGAATAATCAGCTAAATAAGAGCCTCACAAAAAGCTATATCTAACATATTCATATGTATAGTTCTTAGTCTTGTTTTATTCTTTGAATATCTATACGAATTGTGCAGTAACTTTTATCATGCACACACAACCAAATAAGGGATTTTGACGTAGGAAAAATCTATTTCTGGGTGAGGAAGCCGTGTCGCCCAGTGAAATAGGTTCCTTCAGCACTATTTCTAAGGTAAAATATTGCTATAATACAAGAGAACTGCTAAATTGAACCTGCCAGAATATTCCGGCTCGCTCACCTTCATTAAAAGGTGTCGGTATAGTTCTGGGGCGAGTGAAAACCACTACCACAGCACCCTCTCCAATTAGCCTCTCCTACATCAAAAACCCTTAAGAAAAGGGGAGCCGTCCTATGGCTTGCTACCTACCACTGCGTAGGTAGCGGATGTAGCGTCATTCCTTCAGATAGCCGTACACAAGACGCACGCGTTTTTTCTTACTCTTGTGTTTTTCGCTATTTTGGATTTTTTCCTTCGTTATGGATCGTCAATCTCCATCAGCATCCAAGTTAAGTACTGGTTTAAGTGTTGACACTATTTAGGGAGTGTTTTCTGGCCTTCGTGCCCTTATTATTTAGGTTTTTAGGAGTCGTCGCATCACGAGGTGGCGGCTCCGAGCCGCCATTAGAGCGTTTCCTTTGTGTGTCCCTTCGGTTTCACGTGGTCTTCCATACCTAGTGATCCGATTCGTAATAACACTTTTTATTTATCATCTCCAGTGTTTTGGATGCTGTTTTTGACGGTTATATTTATGTTTTGTATTTATTTTATTTTATTGTATTTTCTCCTTATGCGCTGGCACGGGGTTTTTCTTCTGAGCACGTCTCTTTGTTTCATGCCCATCTGGAACGAGCGTTATTCTTCATTCATGTATTTATTTTATTTAACAATACTGCTTATTTCGTTCCTTTTGTTAGTCATTTTCTTCTCTGGCCGCCTGTCCTTTGTTCTTATGTTCCAGCCTAGGCCAGCTTCTGGAATTTTCTGGTTGGGGCCATCCTTATCGGGTGGTCATACTTGGTTGTCCTAGGACTGTTCTGTTCCTTTTTCTTATTTCTATTTTCCCACCCCGTGTCCTGTACATATTTTATTGTCTTATTTTATTTATGCTTTGTATTTGTGTTGGGTCGGCTAGGCTAGTCCTCTAGCCTCCCTCTTGGTCTCTCTCGTGGTTCATGATACCGCAATGTTGAAACCATATATTTCGAGCACTTCATTCTGCACTCCTGATCACTGGTAAAAATTGGACAGAAGGTCATTTATCTTACAAGAGTTTATATACAAGGCATATGTAGGTGTGGCAGTAAGTCTATATTGGAAGGATGGGATTAGAATATTCATTGGTGATTTCTGGCCTCATTAACTCTCGCCTGGCTTGAGAAGCGTCGATGTCATCCGATTGTCAATGTCCTCTTGACAGGTTCATATTGTTGGTTTGATTAATGATAACAGATTCCAGCATCTTCCTTTTGTACGGACAGTTACTTTTGAAAACCGGCTCTGTCCCACTCCAGTTAATCGTATAGCCTTTGTCCCTAATATGTAGGAAAATCCCCGAGTTCTCTCATGCATATCGCACTGATCTTTTGTGCTCTGCTAATCTTTGCGAAATGGATCTTCCATTCTGTTCTGAATTTTATGGTCGAAACTAGCGAATTTAGTTGATTAAAAAATTCACTGAAATCTTCCCAGCTATCAGTTCAGTAAGTAAAAATGTCATATTAGGGGATTTGATAGATGACAAAATTTCTGTTTCGAAATATTCCATGTATAGGTTTGCTAGAAGGGGGGATATGATCTGGCTTAGATACGTAGATGATATTTTTTCTTACTGGGATGATAGCTGGGGAGATTTCAGTAAATTTTCCAATCAACTAAATTCGTTAGTTCCGACCATAAAATTAAAAAAAGAATGGGAAAAGGACAGAAAATTGCTGTTCCTAGACATACTAATCATAAGAGAACAGAATAGATAAGCATTCACACACAGTATACAGGAAACCCACTTCTGCTGTTTCATATATTCATTTTTTTTTAAGTTACACGATGTATCCGTAAAGAATCATGGCCGGGTGCAACCTATTCCTCAGGGGGCTTAGAATATGTTCAAGTGGGTACATAGATAAAGAATTCCACACTATCCGCCAACACCTAACGCAACTGCTCTATCCACCATACACTATCAAGAAGGCCATAAATAAAGCGAATACAATACTATAGCAGTCCCATTAAGAATAGACAAATAGATTTCAACAATAACATAAAACTTCCGTACGATGAAAAGATCCAAAAAGCCGCAGATCACCTCAGGTCTAATAATACTTTCATTTTACATTATCCCAAATCCATCGGGAGTTCGCTCATTAACGTATACTTAAATAAAAGCGGAGAAGAAGCCGGGGTTTACAAGATGCCGTATACCAATTGTAATAAGATTTACGTTGGGGAAACCGGTAGATCCATCTTGCAAAGATTAGCAGAAGACAAAAGATCAGGGCGATATGAATCAGAGAGCTCTGAGATTTTCCTACATATTAGGGACAAAGGCCATACAATTAACTGGAGTGGGGCCGAGCTGGTTTTCAAAAGTAGCTGTCCATACAAAAGGAAGATGCTTGAATCTGCTATCATCAATCAAACATCAAACCAAAAATCTGAACCTGTCAGGAGGACATTAGAAATCGGATGACATCGACGAACTATCCCTTCGGCCGCTTCTCAAGCAGGTGCCAAAGAACATTCGACCACCGGACAAGTCGCCAGACGAGAGTTAATGAGGCCAGAAATCACTAAGGAATATTCTAATCCCATCCTTCTTGGGTCACCAATAGAGACTTACTTCCACACCTACATATAACTTATATATAAACTCCTGTAAGATATCCTATGTCCATATTTTTACCAGTGATCAGGAGCACAGTAGGAAGTGCTCAAAATATACGGTTGCAACGTTCAAATAGTGCTTTATGGGTCTGTTATCTTCATATTATACTGTTGTATTACAGTAAAAGACATATACATACATACATACATATATATATATATATATATATATATATATATATATATATATATATATATATAAGATGCCCGTTAAAACACTGGTTTAAAGCTAAGGACTGTATTTCGGTGGACTAACTTCCACCCTTATTAAGTAGTGAATGACAGAAGTAGTTGCATTGGTGAAATATTTAGTGGGATTTATACCCTTAGGTGATGCCTGAGGTCACCTCTAAGCCGACGTTGGTTCTGTTAATTGTCTTAATCCGCTTCATTGTTACCTTAAGGAAGATATTGTCTATATGGTAAAGTCTAAGGCTCCATTGGAAAGGTTGAACCTATTATCTTGTTGCTTTATCAGCGAAGATTCTACCATCTGACATTTGTATCGACAACTGCTCTTGTATAAAATTCTGGATGAGTTCCAATCCATGGTATGGTTCGTGCAAGGCCAATACAGTGGAGGTCAGACGGAGAAGAGATTGTCTGTGACTCACCTTCCAGAGTGGGCCACAATTCACCCCACGCTGACGCAACATTCCCACTTGACCCTTTTAAGTGACCCGTGGCCGACAACCACAACTTCGTACTGCGGAAATATACGTTCAGGGCAGTAGGACAGTGATGGGAAAGTGCTTTATTTACAATGCCAAATTCATGTTCTGTGTATGGTTGCTCAAATAGCAAGAGGAAGACAAAAGGAAAAACTTTAAGAGATAAACAAATTCAGTGCAAGGCGACCATCCCCTTCACCGCATGGGTACAACCCACTGGTTATAATCCACACCTTTGTTATACTGTATTGGCCTTGGGTCACTCTGAACCCAGACAGCCACACCTAGGGTCTTTCTGGAGATGTGGCCCACGAAATTTGTCTTGGCCGTTTCTCTCCGACTGACCTATACTATATTGGCCTTGGGTTCGTGTTATTCATATGATGGAAAATTGCCGAACAATGTTTTCCATACCTAACTGAGCATGTATATTGAGTTAATCTTTCCGAGAAAGATTTACCTGTGAATCGATAGTATGATTTGTCACAATCCCTACATGGGATTTCATAAACCTCTGTGCCTTTAGAAAGTGGTTTCTGCCGAACGTTAATTAAGGATTCCCATAGTGCATTCGGATAAGTGAATGAAGAAAGGGTTGGGTTGGCCTAATGTTTGTTTGATCTCTCATAAATTATCCGCTATGGGGATTATGACTTTCTTTGTGTATTTTTCATTTTCTTGCTTTTCTGTTGGTTTGTAAAAAATGCTCTTTGCTTTATGTATGGATCTCTGATTGTTTCAAGCTCTTTATTAAGAAAATCTGTGGAGCAAATTCTCAGGGCTCTTGGAAATAAATTACTTACAAAGCTGAGTTTAACTGAAATGTCATGATAGCTGTAAAAATGTATGTATGAATGTCAGAATGTTGCTTTTCTGTAGACATTGTACTTGTAGTTGCTATTAGTTCTGATGACTGAGACATTTAAAAAGGCGATTTGGTTATTGTTTTCCCATTCTTCCTTAAATTTTATGCTCTGACCATACAGACAATATCTTCCTTAAGGCAACGATAAAGCGGATTCAGACAATTAACAGAACCAACATCGGCTTAGCGGTGATCTCAGGCATATCTAACACTTCGTCAATGCAACTGCTTCTGTCATTCACTACTCGATAAGAGTGGTAGTTAGTCCACTGAAATATAGTCCTTTGCTTTAAACAAGAATGTTTTAATGCGTCGTTTATAACTGAGGTGTATCCTGTCTTAAGAGAAGAATTTATATATATATATATATATATATATATATATATATATATATATATATATATATATATATATATATATATATATATATATGAGAGTGTAGAATCAACTGGTCACTTTTTTACCAGATACATATGCAATTGTAATAGCCACAATGCCCTCTTAATTTTTTGAATTCTTTGGTCTTTTTTGTAAACGTTTTCACTACAAAGCCTGAAATTGTGATGTCCGGTAGCATGAAATAAACCCAGGCCCCATAATCACAAAAGGACTTCAGGCCTTCCGAGATTTTCACTCTTTTCGCAATGACAGTCATATGGATTTTTGTTCCAATTTCTTTTAACAAAGGATTCATCTCTTTTAATGTATTTAGCTATCCAGGAACGTGAAATGAAGAATGCGCCAGCTTCCCTGGCCCCTCGAAGGTTATAGCCAGGATTCGGTCAGTCCATCTGATTTCCTCCAAGTCGTTAGCCATGGCTGTATCTAACTCTGTCGCTCAGTCTGAAAATACAAGAAATGTAAAACGAAAAATAGCTTAATAGAAACTTATGATAATGTACTTGGAGATAGGTTATAGCAGAAAACTTCATAACTTTCCATTTGTTCTGTGGAGGGCCCTCTAATTTCGAAGCA
>NC_087201.1:42854338-42881838 GCF_015104395.2 Macrobrachium nipponense
AATATATATATAATATAGTATATATATATATATATATATATATATATATATATATATATATATAATATATATATATATATATATATATATATATATATATATATATATATACCTATAATATATATTATTTAAAAATATATATATTTATATATATATATATATATATATATTATATATATATATATATATATATATATATATATATAGTATTATATATATATAGTATAATATATATATATATATATAAAATATATATATATATGTAGTGATGTATGTGAGTGTATGCATGTATGAAACGCATTGAGCAATTTGAACCAAATTTGGTATAAATACTACTTACTATCTGGAAATGAACACTATGGGGTCGAGACATCACTGGCGTCATACACTGCTTATAGCTTTTCCTTTTCAGCTACCACCTTTGTAAGGGAGTTTTATATTTATTCCTTTTTTATCTTATTGTAGACTGTAGATTTATAGATTCCCTGGATACTTATGATTTCAGGGTGCTTAGAAAGACAAATTTTTTCTTACTTCATTCCGACTAGTGATATATATACAAGTATATGAAAACATAGAAATTTAGATTTTACTGAGGTGTTGAGACGAAATGTTGATGTTTGAAACCTTTCTTCCCCCCGGCTAGTAAGGCCTACCACCTCACCATTTTTGCTAACTCGCTTCTCTGGTTGCTCTGCTTCTCATTAGACATCCTCCAAAGAGCTGTCTCCTCCTAAAAGTAGGCTGCTCATTTCCTATTGCAGCCTCTGTAACGTCTTCATTGGTTGACGATGTCCACTGTCACATCCTGTTTGGGTATGATTAATTCAACACCTCCTTCACTAGGGCAAGATTAATGACGTCACCAGAACTCTCCAGATTCCGGTGAGGGTTAAACGTTACTTCACTCACAAAGCAGTGAATGCATTTATTTAATGGCCGCCCGTACGATAAACACTTCACTTGTTTGGGTTACTACGACAACACTTGCGTTGCTCTCTCTCTCTCTCTCTATTCCTCTGCCTATCAGTGGAATCTTTCTTTCTCTTTTTCTATTCTTTTATTCTCTCTGTCTATCCTTCTGTCTATCAGTTAAACTCTCTCTCTTTTTCTATCTTAATTTTTCTAACTAGCATTAAATGGGCACCAAAGTTGGGGTGTGAGAAGGGCGGAAATGTAAAAGTTACAAATTCAGCTCCAATTAGGAGGGGGATGAGAAGGGGCTGGGAAGGCAGCGAAATGTGAAAATAACCAAAAATAGATATTAGTGTCTGATCTATGGTTTTAGAGGTCGCTGAGAATAGTTACACTCCCGATGGCCTTTAAGTCCCAGTTCAGCCGGATTGGGAGGAGGAGTGAGAAAGGGGTGGGAAAGGAGTGAAATGTAAAATTACCAAATCGACAGACATTAGTCTCTAATCCATAGTTTTCGAGGTTGCTGAAAAAAATAGTACCCTCTCGATGCCCTTTCAGTCCAACTTCAGCCCAAAATGGGAGGGTGAGAAGGGGTGATATGTATAAATATTCTAAAATGGCAGATATTAGCATCTAATCCATCTTTTCGAAGTCGTTGAGATGAATAGTGATGCTCGTAAAGCCCTTTAAGTCCCAGTTCAGCCTTGATTGAAAGGGTGGGGGGCGTGAAAAGTAGGAGGGAAGGGGTGATATATACAAATAACTGAAAACAACAGGTATTAAGAGTCTAAACCATGGTTTTCGAGGTTGATGAGATGAAGAGTGACACTCCTGAAGCCTTTTAAGTCCAAGTTCAACCCCGGTAAGAGGGGGGAGTGGCGGTGAGAAGCAACTATCTTAACAGGAATTAGAGAGAGAGAATTTATCGGTTGTAATCATTATACATATATATATATAAGGCCTAGGGTTTTTGATTAATAATGTATTGTCCATGTGTTCTCTGTGACCTATGGAATGTGGAGAACAGTGAGGAGCAACGACCTGAGAGTAGCTGACAATGAGTATTCTATAGGTGGGGTGAGATAAAAATGATTAGTTAGACAAGTCAATGTACGACAGTTTATGAACTCTTCTCAAAGTGCCTTTGTGAAACTGGTTGCGGCCAGTAAGTGTGAGGCGCTAACGAACTGTGTGTTCGTATGTGCGTGTGTGCCTCTTCCCTTTAATAGTTTAATACGCAAGTCTATGGGGGGATTTTGATAGAGGATCTTGGAGACAAAGGCAAGATGCCGTGGTGCTCACCGGGGAGTTTTAATTAACTGTGTTTAAGTGTTCCGGTTGCTTGGGTGAGTGTTGAAGTGTTTTAGCCGAAGGCTGGCTTATTATCTGTTTGACATTTTTTATGATGATATCCAATATTTAACCTCTGTCTGTCAATCTTGTGTGTGTACTTACCGGGATGTGTTCTGTATCTTTGAAACAGACGATTCTGGCAGGAGAGGGACAAAGAGTTCCCAGAGGGGTGTAGACTTTTTGGTGACTAGACATTTTACTATTCGGGGTTTTTTGAGTTAGTCTGTAAGACTTGATTACTTGATTATCCATTGTTTATTCATTGTTAATAAATGTTAATGTTATGATGCGACTCTCTCGTTTTCATTACCTGTTAGAATGGAGAGAGAGAGAGAGAGAGAGAGAGATTCCTTGGAGAGAGAGAGGTGTCGGTGCTAGAGTTGCCGAGAGAGAGAGAGAGAGAGAGGCTGTGTGTATTGCTGTGTGTTGGTTTCCCTTCCGTTTCGTGTCACACGCTTACCTAATGAATAATGGGGGGGCCCCCCGAATCCCCCATTACATATATATATATATATATATATATATATATATATATATATATATATATATATCTATATATATAATATATTATATGTATATATATATATATATTTATATATATATATATATATATATATATATATTATATATATAATATATATATATATATATATATATTATATATATATATGTATATATTATATATATATATATATATATATATATATATATGTGTGTGTGTGTGTGTGTGTGTGTGTGTGTGTATATATATCTTGATATGTTCAATTATTTGTTTGCTTGATAATTTTACGACATAATCACTTCGAGCATTATTGGTCCAACCATTGTTGTCGACAAGGTTGTTTAATTTCCTATCTAGTTTTTTTATCAATGTGTCAGTGGTTCAGCGAAGTTTTCCATATATAATTTGTCTTAATGTGTGTTTCCAATCAGCGGGAATCGAGTAGTTAAAAGTATGTAGGGCTTTTTCCAATTCTTTAAATTTTTCCTTTTCCTCCAATTTCGAGGCAGCGATGTGATGTTTGAACGTCATTGAACTAAATTCATTAAAAGGATGTTGGTCTTACCTTCTTATGCGGCGTGGTAACAAAGACTTAGGTGATGGTTGTTCCGCCAGGCCTTTTTTCAGGAATTTCAAGTGAATTCTGGTAGAGTGAGCCGCCAATAAAGACTTGGAGAAAGAGGTGAGGAAGCAACTCAGCAGTGGGAACAAGATAGTAAAAGTCAAAGTAGCCCTCATGGTAAATAACTTGATCACGGAATATATAAAACATGGGGAATATAGGTAATACCACGGAGAGAGAGAAAAAAAACAAGAACTGCCTAGATCTTTCGGTCTTTAAGACCCTTTACTATAGGCAAGACTGATCAGAACAATGATAAACACAGTAGAGGTAAGCATATACAAACGGATATAACAGGATTAAAAAAGTCCAATTCACTTTAAAGAAACGAAAAAACGCCTATTTTAAAGATCTAAAAGCAGCCACCCACACGTGATCACAGGTAATTTAGTCAGAAAACATTACATTTTGTTTTAAGAACAAAGAGGCATATCAAACGGACAGTACAAAATTACAAAAATCCAGAAGGCTAGATTAAGAATTTAAGAGCGCTGCTGTCAAACACACTGCTCAGAGTAAGTTAATTCGACAAACAATACACTTTGTATTATTAACGTGAAATTTACAAAAGTGTTCAGACAATGAGTGAGAAATGAACAGAAGATATAAATATAGCGAGCATGAAAAAAAATATCTAAAAACATGTGGGACTAATTAATAATTAATTTGTCCATATTAATCTCCTTCATAAACATTTTACAAATACAGGGGTCCCAATGATACAATCCTAGATTAAGATATAGGTTTTTTATTAGTGATTTGTATAATTGCTGATTCCGGTAAATTTCTTGCAACAATCATTAGACCAAGCAATTACAGAGCCATCGCCCCAATTTATACAGAGATTTCACTCAGTTGAATAAATAGTGCAATTGAAGTCTGGGCTGTTCTAACTGAATACATATGCCACTTTATTCGTGCATCTAAATCTTTGCTTGATTGACCAACATAAGACGGGCAATCCTTACAAGCAATTTTGTAAATGGTGTTATTTGTCACCGGACTATTCTTAATGAGCATACCTTTAATGGTATTGTTATAAGAGAACACAACATTGATATTAAAAGATTAATTAAATATTGATTTTTTTAGTTTCAAATCCACTAAAGTAAGGCAAGCTAATTACATTTTCATTATTAACAACAAAACTTTTTGAGAGCTTTTTGATAACAAATTAATTATATGAGGTGTGTAGCAGAGATCATTTCCTATTCTTTTTATGTATTCTGTTTCTTGGTCAAGATATTGTGAACTCGCAATCTGCAAAGCACGTAAGAACATGGAAGAAAAACTTGAAACTTTAATATTAAGATGGTGGCCAGAATAAAAATGTACATATGTTAAATTATTTGTGGGTTTCCTATAAAATACTGAATTTACAATGGAAAGACTCTCTAGGCATTTAATACATCTAGGAAAGGGATGACATTGCTATTTTCAATTTCAACAGTGAATTTTATAGATGGCACTAAATTATTAATTTTGGCAATAAATATTTTACATCAATACCAACAGGTAAGACTACCTGTTGGTATTGATGTTTTAAGGGGACAAATATGATATTCGGGAGGTGTTTTCGTTAAAAAAAAAATTACATGTTTAAGTTTGAAAGAAGGTGTGATAAGCGGTTACCCATGGCCACACCAAATATTTGTTGGTAATATTGTCCATTAAACGTAAATCTGGAATCGCAAATACACAACTTAATGAAATTATGTGACTAACGGACGTGGGTAATTCATGTAATACAAGCTTACTACTTAAATATTCTAGTACAGTGTCAATAGGGACTTTTGTAAACAAGGAACATACAGCAAAACTGACATAGATATCACTAGGGTTTAATTTTTCCACATGATCAATAGAATTCCGGCTGTGTTGATTAGATAAAGTTCCAAGTATCGGGGATAAAAATTTAGTAAGATATTTACACAGTTAATAGGCAATTGATCTTACAGTACTAATAATTGGCCGCATAGAGTTGTTTTCCTTATGTGTTTTAACTAGGCCATATAATTAAGGTAATGAGGGACACTTTACAGTTAATTTACATAATACTCTTTTATCTTTAGGAATATGTTCCAACGGAATTTTTGTGAGTTTTTTGCAAGTTGTTTCATCTCCTAGTAAAGCATGCATGCGTCCTATGTAGTAGATTTTGTCCGGAACTACTAAACTATTGGATTTACCAGCCTTAGTAATGTGTAAGCTAGTATCATTCTTCAATTGTTTTAAACTTTTTCTGTAGCGAGCGGGGAAATTATTTTCACGATAGGCACACGTAGCACTGTATTTCATGCAGTTGATAATGTTTAAATGGTTTTGTGGTAGGTCACAGTATTTTTCAAACTTATATAAAGATGTCGCTATTGATAAAGCTGAGGGTTTGCTGTAAATGAAGAGCGGCAAACCAAAGCCTAATGCACGAACTGCATTTGCACTTTTTCATTTGCTTTAAATTTACTACACGATCACTTTTAGCGTTATTGGTCCAATCACTGTTGTTGAGAAGGTTGTTTAATTTTCTGTCCAGTTTTCTAATCAATGTGTCTGTGATTCTACGAAGTTTTCCATATATCTTGCCTTGATGTGTGTTTCCAATCAGCGGGAAGCGAATAGTTGAAAGTAGGTCAGGCTTTTTTCTGCAAAACCCAAAAAGTGATCTTAATCTAATTTGTTATCAAAATTAAAACTTTTATACAATTGCACAAATGTATCAGCCTCATCAATATTTACACAAATGAGTCAGTAGCAAATTAAATATTTCCTATCTAAAGCCATCACTTACTGAAAAAAATGAATGAACATCAAAGTTACAGTATAAAAGATGCGCCAGTTTCGTAGCTTATTAGTTATTAATAATGAGTTAGCAGGAAAATTAGGGTTAACAATCACATCCAAAATAAGCCATCTTGAAGATTAAGTCATTATTCCAAAATATTCAAAGTAATAAACGTTACACTTCTGAGCAGCAAAAACAATGCTTTATATAAAACCACAGACACTTAATGCATAACGTCGAAACATAATTCTACAGTTAATAAACAAGACTACTCACGTGACATCAAAAACATTATGCTACTTAATACATGTCCTCGAAAGCTACTGAGACTGGAGTGAGCACAAACTCTGCTTCATAACCCTCATTCATAGATCAGTGATTGACCTAAATCAATAAACATAACCAGAGCACCATAAGTATTACGATTCTCATGAATGAAATAAGAAACAATGCAAAAACATACTTCATAAATTACTTCAAAAAGAGTTAGTAAATTCATAATAAAACAGCAGCAAAAATAAATTGGCTAGTACAACACATAATAGTTGTCTATAAATTCATAGCATACGCCTTTAAAACACAAATCTGAAATTTACAGATGAAACACTAATAACCCTCCAAAATTAATATTTAAGTTATACGCATGCAATCATAATAGGTCTTACAGACGCAAGTGGGCTACATACAACCACCATAGGGTCTAACTGAGGAGGTGAGCATCCAGCATCAGGAAGTCCGCCATACACGAACCAGAACGCTGAAATGCAGCGAACATCCAAAACAGGTCGGACTGCAGACGAAATAACACTCCACCCAACGAAGTCGCACTCCATCACAAAAAGAACACTCAAATGCAGCAGACATTCAAAATAGGTCAAACTCCAGACGAAGTCACGCTCCAAACAATGAGGTCATACTCCACACGATGCGGTCACAATACATGATGAGGTCTTACCCCAAACGACGAATCATGCCAATCAATCATACGCTCCCATCTGGCCCACAGGTAAGCACACCCGAGGTTCTGCTGCTAAGACTCTGACAGCTTCTTTACTCTATGCTGGCCTGCTACTGACTGCCGCTGTCAAAGTTACTGTGTCAGCAGTCACAGTCAACTACTACAACAAAAAATAAACACCTACAGGTAAGGAGGCAACAGCCGTAACAAGGGAACAATCGACAAACGATAGTCTCAATAAAACGGGCGCTAAGTTTTTACAGTAAATATATATATATATATATATATATATATAAATAATAGTATATATATATATATATATATATATATATATATATATATATATATATATATATATATATATATATATACGTGTGTGTGCGTGTGTGCGCGCGCGCACGTGTGTGTATTCATCTTGGTTGCCCGCAAGAGCGAAAGAACATGGCATGGGTGTCACAGAATATTTTCCCCTAAAGTGAAGTCCCATCCACTCAAGACATGGCACTCTCCTGCCGTCCATCTTGAAGGGAAAGAAAAAGAGAAAAGTAATTAGGCGAACTTCTTACCCGAGATTTTAAGAGTCTCTCGGAGAGCTTCATAAATGCGGAAATACGAAGTAGGCAGATACTGCTCGCTTGCACGTTTTAATTTATCTCCTTTTTTTATCTTCTTGCTTTTTATATTATTTTCGATTAGCGTAAACTATATACTTCATTTCTTTCTGTCCGTTTGGCTCATTGATTCCCGATTTGTTTCTTAACCCGATTAAACTGTGCATTGTCTTTTTACCAGTAATTTTTGGTATAATATATTTTTCTCACTTAATTGTTATCCATTGTTTGCGTATATACTCAGATATCCATAATTATATCTATATATATATATATATATATATATATATATATATATATATATATATATATATATATATATATATATAGAATAGGGGTGAGAAGTGGTGAAATATAAAATGTAAAAAATGATTGACATTGTAACCTAGCCAATTATTTAACAGGTAAAGGAGAGAGAGAGAGACAGAGAGAGGAAGAGAGGCAGTAGAAGAGAGAGAAGAGGGTTATTGGGAGGAGAGAGCTAGAGTGTATCAGTTATTATTCATAGTTTTTCTGGGCAGTGCCAGGTTGGTCAGCTGTGTATATATATATATATATATATATATATATATATATATATATATATATATATATATATATATATATATATATAAAGGTTTTTGTCACAAAGGAAAAAAATGAAAAGCGAGGTAGCCAAGCACCCTCGGTCTAATTCGACCCTTTACTCAGTTGTGCCTGAGTAAAGGGTCGAACTAGACCGAAAGTGCTTGGCTACCTCGCTTTTCATTTTTTCCCTTCGTAGCAAAAACCTTTATTTATACATAGCATCACGTTTTATAAACTTCGTGATCAAGTTATTAATATATATATATATATATATATAAATATATATATATATATATATATATATATATATATATTATATATATTATATATATATATATTTGGTGCCATCCACAAAATTCACTGTTGAAATTGAAAATAACAATGTCATCCCTTTCGTAGATGTATTAATGCATAGAGAATCTTTCCAATGTAAATTCAGTATAAATATATATATATATATATATATATATATATATATATATATATATATATATATATATATATATATATTATATATATATATATATATATATATATTATATATATATATATATATATATATATATATATATATATATATATATATATATGTATAATAACTTGATCACGAAGTATATAAAACGTGATGCTATGTATAAATAAAGGTTTTTGCCATGTAGGAAAAAAATGAAAAGCGAGATAGCCAAGCACTTTTGGTCTAGTGCGACCCTTTACTCAGGCACAACTGATCGTACAGAGAAAAAAACATGGTCAAAGTAGGCTTAATATCCAAAGTGATATTACTTTTAATGGAGAATATTACCAATAAACTTATATAAGGAATTTTTTGAAAGACACCTCCCGAATATCACTCTTGTCCCCTTGAAATGGTATAGATATGTAGATGATATCTTAGTAGTCTTACCTGTTGCTATCGATGTAAATGGTTTATTGTCTAAATTGAATAATTTAGTGCCATCCATAAAATTCACTGTTGAAATTGAAAATAACAATGTCATCCCTTTCCTAGATGTATTAATACATAGAGAATCTTTCCAATGTAAATTCAGTATTTATAGAAAACCCACAAATAATTTAACATATGTACATTTTTATTCTGGCCACCATCTTAATATTAAAATTTCCATTTTTTCTTCTATGCCTATGTACTTTGCGTATCACGAGTCCACAATATGACCAAAAAATATAATACATAAAAAAGATAGGAAAAGATCTCTTCTACCCACCTCATAATTGATTTATGTTATCAAAAGGCTCACAAAAAGTTTTATAGTGTTGCTATTAATGAAAAAGAAATGCCTAAAAATGTACTTAGCTTGCCTTACTTTCGTGGATTTGAAACAATAAAATCAATATTCAAATCGTTTAATGTTAATGTAGTGTTCTCTTATAACAATACCATTAAAGATATGCTAATTAAGAATAGTCCCGTAACAAATAACAACATCATTTACAAAATTCCTTGTAAGGATTGCACATCTGCTTTTTTACGTTGGACAGTCAAGTAAAAATTTATGTGTACGTATTAAGCAGCATATGTATTCAGTTACAACAGCCCAGACTTCAAATGCACTGTTTATCCATATGAGTGAAAAATCTCATTGTATTAAATGGGGGTGATACCTCTGTAATTGCTAGATCTAATGATTATGTTTCAAGAAATTTACTGGAATCAGCAATTATACAAATCACAAATAAAAACAACCTAAATCTTAGTCTAGGATTGTACCATTTCGACCCGTGTATTTGTAAAATGTTTATGAAGGACCTTAAAATAAATGAACTACTAATTAATTAGTCCAATATGTATATAGTTATTATTTCTCTCTCTCTCTCTCTCTCTCTCTCGCTCTCTCTCTCTCTCTTTTTCGTCTTTTCACTAATTTTTTGGGGGGAACATTTTTGTAAATTTCATGGTAATAAGTTGTATATGCCTCCTTGTTTGTTCAAAATGTATTGTTTTCTGGATGAATCATCTGTTGACCACGTGTGTGCTCCTCCAAGGTGTGGCTGCCTAAAAATCGCTTATCTTGCCTGTAGAGTGAAATCGACCTTATTGCTAATCTTGTAATGTCCGTTTGGATATTAAGCCTACTTTGACTATGTTTTCCCTCTGTACGGTCAGTTGTGTCTGAGTAAAGGGTCGCACTTGACCGAAAATGCTTGGCTATCTCGCATTTCATTTTTTCCTTCGTTGCAAAAACCTTTATATATATATATATATATTATATATATATATATATATATATATATATATATATATATATATATATATATGCAATAAAGTCCTCTCAATAAAAGGACAGGTACAAGATGGAAATGATTTAACAATACTAGAATATATTTTTATAATAATCTAATTGGACTGTCAGTTTGGCGTGCTCAAATCGGTCATGACGAACATTGATTCCTTTTTGTTATCGTCCAGATTCTCAGACTCAACGTGATGTTGCCAAGTAGTGTTTATACTTTTTTTCTAATGTCATACATATCGAAAAGTTTGTGAATTCACAGCTAGCCCTATTTTCCTTATGGCTATATAAATATGATCAATTTTATGCATTGGTATAATTCGTAATCTGTGTGATTTGAACTGATTTTCTTTTTTTACGCTGCTAAGTTCAAAGTGCGGTGTGATAAGGTTAGCGTTACCATCAACGAAAGCACACTTAACATGCTCTTCGGACCGATCAACATAACTACGTCTGCTGCATTATGACAGTAGACCTGATAAGCTCAACAGTCATAACAACATTTTCAAAGTAGGAATATGAATTAAAACAAGTTTTCTTTGAAAACTTGTTTTAATTTTGAAGCTTTCGACTGTGTTGAAGCTACCTATATGTTGCAAAATGTTTTATAGGTCTAGAAAAATAACAAAGCCTTCTGAGATATAGTCTGTTATTAATAAATTTATTTGTAGAGATTATCTGTTTTTTTACGAATATAATAGGAATATGAATTACAACCAGTTTTCGTTGAATGTTGAAGTTTTAGGCTACGTTTTAGCTGCCTATATGTTGTAAAATGATTTATAGGCCTAAAAGAATAATCTAAGCCTTATGAGATGTAATGTTACTAATGTTTCTATTTGTAGAGATTACCTGTTCTTTGAGGAATAAAAGATGATGATTTTGATTATAATGGAGAAGATGACTATTAATCGAAATATCATAAGTATTAATATCAAGGCGTATGGAACACTTGTTTTTCAACTGGTTTAAAATATTATTTTCTTAAAAGTCCTCCTGGCTTTTGGTGTATAATTTATTCTTTCATAAGGTAACTTGAAGAACAAGAATGGGTTGATAACCTCATTTGCTTTCTAGCCAGAAATTGTTAATAGAGAGATGTGACTGTTAATTGTAAACTAAAGAAATCTAACACCTAGGCCTAGGAACAATATCTTGGCTTTGAAAAATGAATAATTGCATAGGCGAATATTTGCTAGTATGCCACAATTTTTTTTTAAATATTTAAGAATTATAACAATTAATTATGTATGAAAATCCCAATATTCCTCTAACACATATAAAGTAAGTGTTTTTAAGATAATTTCATTGTCGTTACTCAGTGTAGACCTACTTATGTTACACCAGGTGGTTGTTGTTCCACCGACACTAATGATAGATGCGTCACACATGCTCCCCTCACACGTTGATATCGGTGGGCGCATTCTACTTTTGTATATACATAATTACATTTTTTCAGCATTGACGTGTAAAAGCAATCAAATAGGATTATTTCAAATTTTATTGTTGTCTTTGGAAGTATTATTAATGTTATGTCAATTTTTTTTCGTGTTTCTTTTATTTATTTGAACTGATGCTTGATGACGACTTCATTTTGGTCAAATGCTTCAGCGATGTGCGAACGAAAGTTTTGAAAATGTTTCGAAAGAGTTTTTTCTGAAATTTGACACACGTGACATTTTCTTACAGCTTTGAAATATATGACAGATTTCACTCTAATGAAACATATAATGTCCATATTGTATGCAATAATCGCGTTTCCGCATTGAAATAATAGATAAATATGGAGCATGCTAGTTGCCAGTTAGTGAATTTTGAACGAAATCCTATGGAGTCATGTCGCATGAGATTTGAGCATCATTGTACCACAGTTGAACTCCAAAACATAGTCCACACAATTATTTATTACCTGTTGGTCTTATTGAGTTGTTTTTTTCTCTGCATTTATGTTTATAAATTCTCACTCTCCCTTTTGTTGTAACTTTATGCGAGTAGAGCAGTTTGTTTTTAACTTCCATCTGGGTAGACTGTCAACAGCCATTTGCTTGGTATTTTAGCTAATATTTTAGTTATTTTATTTTTAATGCTTTATATTAATTGTAATTTGTAATTCTGATTTTGTTAGTTTACTGGTTGCCATATTCGCTGTTTGCAACCTAGAAAATGTAACTATGAGGAGTTGCATATTATTATAATAGAAAACGTATTTGTATAGTGCCTTTCTCTGACCCAACTCCGATTGTTCTACGAGCTGTTACTCTGGAAGTTGGAGGTAAAATTATATATAATGATATATATAATTAATATATAATATTATATAATATATATATTATATTATATTATATTATATATACATATATATATATATCATACATATATATATATATATATAATAAATAATTATAAATAATATAAATTATTTATAAATATATATATATATATAATATTATTAAATATACTAGCTGCTGTACCTGTTGTTGCTTGAGAGAAAATGGGGAATGCCGTCCGTAATGACAACTGATACTGGGCAGATTATGCAATCACTTCAGAATAAGTAATCACATAGGAGCCTGTCAAGCCAAAAAAGTTGTGAAAATCTGAAGAGTTTGCTATCCACTCCGAAATTTGTAAAAACAAAATGAGGGGGTACGAAAAGAGGGGTCATAACCCCCTTAGAAACGGTCCTCGAATTTCGGATTTCAACTAAAAACCTTCCTAGCGGGGGAGTGGAGTCTATGGTAAAAATTTGGTAGCCCTACCTTTCATAGTCTGGGTGTGCATAACGAAAAAACAGACAGAGAGAAATTACTATAGATATACGATACACACACACACACACACACACACACACACATATATATATATATATATATATATATATATATATATATATATATATATATAATATATATATATATATATATATATACAAGCAGTACAAAAACGACCACATGCATCGAACATCGGGTTTTGTTGCTTTTATCTGGAGCACCTCCGGTAGTGGGAATTGTCTTCATGTAAAAAAAAAAAATCTCCCACAGTATTTCTCAGGAGTTGGTAATGTCAACTAACCTTCGTTTTTATTCAGCTCATGCAACCACGTATGTACAACCATAGAGTTCTATCTGAACTGACAAGGTGTGCTAACGCAGGATAGCCGAGCCAAGCAGGAATGGACATACTACCTCTGGATGGTGTACAGATCGAAAGGGAGTTAAATTACAATGGATGAACGATCAGGATGATTGTAGGAACGCCATCGTCGAATTCAGTCGAATCCCATACAAATAATGGGCAGTTTCAGGTGATAAAAGGATAAACTCTCGGCCTGTTAACACTCTTATCTTAGCTGTATTGATAAACAATTATTGTCCAGTAAAACCAGTTCCACTTGTGTATTTATAATACTGTCCCTTTGTGTATAGATTATTTTGCATTCTTAGATTTTCATTTAAGCATGGCGAAAAGACTGTGCCTATCTTCAGTCTCCACAGATCGTTGGGAAACTAATTGGTTTAAATGTTGATTGGGTCAGGAAGACACAGATGAATCGTTAACATCCTCAGTTGATGGGAACAAAATGTTATCAAGAAATGTTCCCAAATTTCACGAATTAAATAGTTGGCCTATTCCACTTGACCTTAGACGGCTGGTAGACGGCAATGGTATTGAGAAAACTCTAACAGACAATGATGCTAAGTATAACCAAAGCAGTCGAATCAGATTTAACAACACCAAGTTAGAACGTGCTGGAGAAAAACATCATTCTAAGCCCGAATCGAGGAGTGAAATTTGTGAATCTCCAAAATTTACTCGTCCGACAAGCGAGAGACATCACACGAGAATGTTTACAAGTGTTTCCTGTGTGACAAAAAGGCACCGTGTCATCTTTAAGAGAGGCAATGACCATGAAGTTAACTAAAAGGTTAAAGAGTTGCGCAGAGACGCTGCAAGATAAAAGGTTGCTAGCTAAACTTAGTGCAGGTGGTTTTCTAGTTAGCTTGTAGAACAAAGAAAGATCTTGCAAGAAAAAACAAGAAGATAAGTCCGATGAACAAGAAAATGTAACTGTTTCCGAAAATATTGCTCTGGCCGAGTCAACAATTTACATTATTGAAACGGTGCCAAACAGTGAAGAGTCAAATGCTTTTAGACTTACTGATCTTGCGAATATGTTCGAACAGCGGATACAACAGTTGAATTAGGAGTCACTTTCCATTCATTCCTTGGTGGGTTGATCGTAACCATTGAGACTGACAAACAAATATTTGTAACCCTAGGGAAAAATGTCGTTACAAATAAGATTTCAGACAAGCCAATTGTACCCGTGCAACCATGAAGAGGCTGACACTCGAATGTTCGTTCATATCCAGCATGCAGTCATCAATGGATGTAAGGACATTTCCATGTATAGTACAGATACTGACGTTGTTGTTTTGGGAATTTCCTTGTTCGAAAAGCTTGGACTTGATAGAATGTGGATAGGTTTTGGTCGAAGTAAGGATTTCCGATGACTTCCTATACATGATATTGCAGCATCATTGGAAATACCTGTATCAGCGTTGCCATTTTTTCACGCTTTTACTGGTTGCAATTCTGCCTCGGCATTTCTAGGAAGAGGTAAAAAATCAGCGTGGCAGACATGGGAGGTATTTCCAGATGCTTCCGAGGTATTCATTCGCCTTGGTACGTTACCAGATTTAATTTCAGAGTCTGACATATAAATCCTTGAAGCTTTTGTAAGCATAATGTACGACAGGGCAACAACTATATTTGCAGTCAATGAATCTCGTTCTGAATTGTTTGCGAGAGAAAAAAAGGTCTGTTGATGCAATCCCTCCAACTAAGGAGGCTTTAATAAAGCACATTAAGAGGGCAGCATACCAAGGTTGGCATGTTTGGGGTCAAGTTTTTTGAATCTTTCGAAATTCAAAGAGCTGCCTAGGTCCTGAAAAAGTTTGGGGATGGGGTAAAAGATAAAGACGAGTGAAATATGGGAAACCCAAAATGGACATCGATCCCTTTCTGTTAGCCTTGCCATCTTGTCAGGAACCGTTTAAAATGTGTATGCAAAAAATCAAACTGTAGTTTAGTAACTGCAAGTGCTTTCGCTCTGGGCTTTCTTGTGACAGGATTATGTTCATTGTAAATTGTCAGGATCGATTAAAAAAAGCATTTCGTGCAATTGGGCTATTTTGTATCCTAATCAAGGTTATTGTGTACTTGTTGTCGGGAATGATTGGATTGCCAGCCAATTTGAATTTGGCAATCTTCCGTTAACGTTTAAATTAATCAAAAGGCCGTTTTTACCATTTTTCTTGCCAGCCTTTTTGAAACCGGAAGTGGCTTTCCATTAACCCTTTGGGCGTTACTTGCTATTCATGCCCAAATTGTTGTAAAAACGTCTGAGTAGAGTAATTCTTGACTAATTTAAATGTTTTGTCGAGTTGTATGATGATACTTGACATGAGAACATTTGTGAACGACGCCATTTTGAAAAATGGAGCGGCTATCTTTAAAAAAAAAATTGTTTTGGCCAGGACCCGAATTTTTGCAAAAGTACAGGTTTAAAGACAACATCATTTGCTGCCAAGTTTTCATTGCTTGAATCCCAATTTCCATTGCATAATAATATCCCCGACCTATAATGGTAAATGTTAGTACAAAAAAGAAAAGCTGGAGAAACCTACTGCTTCACGTCATTTTGGTTTAAATTGTACCAAACTGGGCGAGTTAGAAGACTGCGAAACTGAAAGAGGGTGAAATGATATGGGTAAAAGGGAGAAAAAAAATCTAACAAGAAAATTATGCAATAAACAGTGAAACAGAGGTGGTTTGGCTGTTGAGTATTGGTGATTGTTGTTTAATATAGAAGGACTCTCTAAAAAGGGAAGCGAATGGCTGTTTGTTGTTTGTCCGAGTATTTGAAAATCACTGTATTGTATGTGATGGAAGCAGGATATGACATGAAGTCTAACGGCACTATTTTCTTTTTTGCTGAAAGGTAAGCCTGTACGAGGGCTGTCAACCTGATGAGAGCCAGGGGGCATTTATGCTAGAGATGACCAGATTTCAAATGGGTATTTTTGAAATGTCTTACCTTGGGGTATTCAAAACTGCAACTCTTAAAGATTGGCAGTTGTGAGTTGAGATTTTATTAAGCCTTTTTCTAAAAAATATGGTGGTACGTCACATTTTAATACTAATATTGCCGTTAATAATGATCGCACAACAATTAGCTACTTACCAAAATGTTGGTGAGCAAACAGAAATTCGTAAGGAACTTTACTTTGTAAATCAGCCTCATATATAGGTTTTGAGAAGTCAAAATCTCCAGGTCTTCTAAAAAATGAATATGTATGAATTATTTAATATTTACGCAACTCATACCATGAAACTATAGTCAAACCCTTATAAAAGTACTTGTTTCAAATAGAGTTCATACTTACAAAGTTTTTAAGTTAATAAACCGTATTTAAATGATAAAGATGCTGAGGAGCCATCTAAATCTTCAGTACACGAACTTAACTTATGGCTGTGAAGTGGCCTTATCTAGCAGCAAAATAAATACCTTCACTTCTCGTATGTAATCATTATCCCAGATAATCTTACTCGTCTCGAATATGTGTACAAGACGAAAATATAATTCAACAAAAACAATCACACTACATAATAAAATACTAATATCTACATTTCCTTGATATAAAGGAAAATATATAGCCTTACATAATTACTATACAATGAATTAATTATATACATTACGAAAATAGTTAGTAAACTGTTTTATCCATCGAATTTGATATATACAGGTATTCTATGAATATTTATAATAAAAAAAGAAAGTATCATAATATGTCAATCAATGCTCATTGCTGGTCATTTTGGTGTAATTATTTACTATATTGAAATACCTAAAATACCGTCTTATCGATTGTCATACACATACACTTATAGTTAAGTATATACAAGTAATAAAATATGCATAAATTTAAATTCAACTATACATTATATGAGTAAACCTTTCTAGCCAAAATATTTTCAGTATTCATTGCTTTACAATCCATCTGAAGAAAAAGAACTCTCCTTTGGTATATATTGTAATAATTACATTAGCACTCAAGTTACAAAGAATGCGAAAAACATAAATTCAAGACAATTTATACATCCTTGTCTCGGTATCTTCATCAGAAGAATAACGATGTACATTTATCCAAGTCATTATCTTCTTCATATAATTTTTCAAGAGTGATAGAATGCGTCAATGAAATCTCTTGGCACATGCTCTCCTTCATAACAAGTCACAGACAGTTTGTAATTTTTTATTTTCCATTAATGTCCAATCGGTTCAAAATCTATTGGGTCGCTTTTCTAGCATTTTTCCAGGGAAAAGAAATATAATTTGTTCTAACCAGTTTTTGTTGTAGAACTTTGTGGCAAGGCGGAAGGCAGCAGGGGTCAACAGATAACTTAATCTTATTTAGAGGATCAGAATTTTTCTTTGGGGCATGCATTTTGCGAAAGAGGTGCAATCTCGCTTCACTGACATCAGTGAAGCTTCGAAGTCCATGCATTGCACACACATACCCTTCAATAGTATAGCAGTAGAATCTTTGTCTATAACTCTCGCGGAACCAAGTTGGTTCAGAGCTGATATGAATCTTTCACTGCTCTTCATAATTTTAATTAAAGAGTTTCCATTTTTCTTTCCTCATAAATGATGCTGTATAGTCAGAGCCTGTAAAAGCATAAAACTTCACATATAGGGGCAGTCAATTCGTTTGACAACTCTGATATATTGATCATGTGCCTGTGATCCTAGAATGAACGCCTACACCCAGGGCCGGATTTAGGCATGTGGAGGCCCCTGGGCAATCTGTGTGGAGGGCCATCCTTCTTGAGGCGGGTGGCAAGTGAAGCAAGCCTCACCGGTGGGCGCTGTAAGCTCCACCGGGAAATCATCACTGCCGGTCCTGCCAGTAATGAATTTTGGTCATCTCAATCACATGTGTAAAATGACCTCTCCTGACTCTGTACACTCGAGTATAAAAAGATTATGAAAAGCAATTTCAAATAAATAGCATATGTTTTATTACCATAAATCTAAATATGTTAGTTTGCCTTCACTCATCAGGACTCTTCACACCTGATGACTGTACAAACTGAGCATTTTTCGAAGGTGATTAGGAAGCATGACCCATACTCAGTGCCGCCAATCTTAAAATCGAAACCAAAGTTTCTTCGTAGAATAGAAAAAGTATAGCGGTATCTGTATTTACAGACCAGACACTTTACGAGACTTGGCCCTTGCAAATTTGGTGATCAATATGTCAAAGTCAATGTCTCTGAGGATGTCATTCTCTATGCTCATCAAAGCCAGGTGACTGAGTCGATCATGATGCATTGTAGTACGAAGTCTGTTTTTGATATACTTCATTTTGCTGAATGAACGTTCTCCAGAGCAATTTGTGACCATAAGCATTATCTCAACATTAGGAAAAGTATCTGCAACTTTCTTGTCTAGCAGCAATTTGTAAAGGAAATGTTCCTTCCCAAAGCTATCAGTCTTAACATAATCATCCAGAAACTGGGTGAAAAAAGCTGCAAACTGTACAAGTTCAACACCAAGTGATTGATCCAGATCATCTTTATATTCACACATTAATTTTACTGCAGCTGCTTTTATTTCAGTACAGCTCAGTGATTCCAGTTCAGATAAGAAACCGAAAAGGGAACAAGTGTTCTCGTAGGCCTTCAAACGTTGATTAAGGGAACTCAAAAACTGATCAATTACTGGAAGAAAATTATCAACACGAAACTTTTCAGGGTGAGAAAGAGTTACTTCCTCAGATCGTCCATAATCCAACGGATTCAGGCGCACATTGCGGTGACGAATGCGTGGTGGAGAATATTCATCGGTTCCAGATAAGTCCTGTCCCTTCTTCTCATAAACATGAAAGCACTCTCGCTTTTCACGTACAAAACATTCCAAGGACTTCAACACTGCTACTGCTGTATTCAGATCAAGTTTTGGGTCTTGCAATGTGTTACTTGTAGCATCAACTCGGCCAAGAATGTCATGCCAAAAAACAACATAAATGGCAGTCTCTAATTTGAGCATCTTGTCATGGAGTCCATTGGCATCATACCGTGCTTTGGCTAGCTCATTTTCATTTTGTTTTATTCCTGACTAAAAAAAAACTTTTATTCCTTATATATTTACTGAAATTAAACATTATTTAAGCCTGGGTCCTTTTTTTGAGGCCCCCTAAAACGTGGAGGCCCCTGGGCAGGTGCCCTCTTTGCCCCCCCTAAATCCGGCCCTGCCTACACCCATCCATAAAATTACAGTGATACGCAAATCATGGTGAAGTACTACAAATCGCTGGCTGAAGGTCTTCCGAGTTTTCAGTAATGAAATTCGCATGGAATATTAATCGAATATCTACTTCTTATGTGCTATTTTATTCATAAATCTATGTCCTAGGGACTATTCCATCATGTGCAATAGATAGGAAACAGTCCTGTCTATTGTCAAAATAAAGTTTATAACCAGCAAAATATGGTGCATGGATTACTGATGCTCACTCTTCTTTAAGAAACATCAGTAACTCTCTCTTAAAGATTGATGACTTCAAGGCTTTCTCTAGCAAAATAAAGTTACGACTTCTGGTTGGTCTAGTTGCCCTTTCTTAAAATCATCGAGAGATAAAGTACCTGGCAAATGACGTGCAGAATTACATACAACAATAATAATTGACGTAACATACAACCTCCTTCCATAATAGAATTGTTTGAGGCGTTGTATTTAGAAACCAATGCTACTGCTACATATTTTTTCAGATCTGCTAGAAAAAAAGTAACTGTATCTTGCTTATTACTGTGGCAAAAGAGCTCTACTTTGGTTTCAAAATGCTCTAAAATGTTATCATCTAAGATTCCTGTAGTGTGAGGTACAAGATCAATGTCTTATCCAGCTGCTTCTTCCTCTAGCAATCTGCAATAATGGCGATGTAGTGACACAAGATATTTAGGACGGTTGTTCTCTATTACTGAATATTCGATATATATGAAAAGGCGTGCCAGTACACGACTGTCCAACTCCTCAAATGGTATTAATGATTTAGCTCAGTCTTTTAAAACGTTCTTTGCTATGTTCAAGTATTTTGGCTTGCAATGGTTGTATTTTATATTTTTAAATTGCAAAACAAATGCTGCCTATCTTGACAAGCATTTTCCTGTCATTTAAAACAGTTGCAGTTTCTATGAAGTTTTTTCTACTGATTCATAAGAACAACATATCAAGGGCTCTTCCTTTCCTTTCATCTTTTTTGCGAAGACAGTCGCAAAATAGATAGGTTTCTGGCAAAACACCAGATGATGACGTTTTCAGCTTGGTTGCCTGGTTTTCCTAGAAGTCTTTGGGACATATTAACTTGAACTTTAACTTCATTGAAAGGAACAGCAGTGAATTTGCAGTAAAAGGTGTAATTCTGACAAAGCCTCACAGATGCTTGAGCACTTAGAAGACTTGAATCATTTGGCGCAGACTGCTGCAGCCTTTCCTTTCACCATTTTTCATCATTAAATTGAACTTCTCCTTTATTATCTGCACTTTTATGATAAAGTATGCACCTCATGGACGACATAATGACTTGCTGTTATCTGGAAAATTATATAAAGAAAATATGCAAAAACCTATACATTTTCTTACATTTCACTATCACATCCTAAAGAAAAATTCAGTGCCTTTATATATATATATATATATATATATATATATATATTATATATATATATATATATAATATTATATATATATATATATATATATATATATATATATATAGTATATATATATATATATATTTATATATATATATATATATATATATATATATATATATATAATATAATATGTGTGTGGTGTGTGTATATATATATGTATAATATATATATATATATATATATATTATATATATATATATCTAATATAGTATATATATTTGTGTGTGTATATATAGTATATATATATATATATATATATATATATATATATATATATGTATATATATATATATATATATATATACTATATATATATAGTATATATATAATATATATGATTATATATAGTATATATATATATTACTAATATATAATATATATATAATATATATTATATATCTGAACAAAGTTACTGAATTTTTCTCTAGAGAACTTTTCTTCAAATAAGTTCTTTTAATTGCGTGAAGTTCGTTGTGTTTTCCCATGCACATCGGCAATAGCTCCATTAACACGGTAAAAAAAACCCGCATTATTATTTCCCTAGATATTTGATAAATTTTGACTAGCTCTCATTCCGCTTTCAACAGAATTTCCTGTAAATCGTCTCTGTCACTTAACTACTCGTGTTCCTTCACCGCCATCCATTCTTCCTTTTTTCCTTTTACATGCTAGTTTCCGATATCCATTACTGACCTGTCCAAAGTTCACCTCCGCTCCTACTTCTAAAATTTTATTACAATTCTATTCTTCAACTATATAGATAGATATATATATATATATATATATATATATATATATATATATATATATATAATATATATATATATATATATATATTCACAAATTAGCTTTTTGGGTAGCAAACATTTTGTGGATAAATATTTCTGTTCCCTTAAGGTCTTGTTTATTTTAATTATTAATACCTACAGAAAACTTTCGACCTACAGAAAGATGGGGTTTAATGAGTTAGTATCTGCGAGGTGAGAAGTGCTCCAACTATTCAACACGGAACTTTTATGAAAACGACAATTGTACTTTGACGATGTTTACCTAAAAACCTACATGAGGATTTATGAAAATCTTTATCGCTATGCAAATATTTATTATATTCGATTAATAAATCCTCAGAGAGAGAGAGAGAGAGAGAAGAGAGAGGAGAGACGAGAGAGAGAGAAGAGAGGAGAAGAGAGAGAGAGGGAGAGAGAGAGACAGAGATGGTTTCGAGCTAATGTGTATGTAAACACGACCCATGAGTTTTTCGCACCCAGGTTTAAAGGCGGATTGGTCCATCGGTGCCGTTTTGTACCTCCTCAAATTACAATCATTTATGCACACTTTGCCTTTGGTACATTACATTTGAAGTTCCCTTCATATTTCGATATATATATATATATATATATATATATATATCTATATATATATATATATATATATATATATATATATATATATACATGGTACATTACATTTGAAGTTCCCATCATATTTCGATATATATATATATAATATATATATATATATATATATATAGTACATATATCTCTATTATATTATATATACTTGGTACATTACATTTGAAGTTCCCTTCATATTTCGATATATATATATATATATATATATATATATATATATATATATATATATATATATATATATATATATATATATATATATATATATATATATATATATATATATACAAAGGTTTTTTTGCCACGAAGGAAAAAAATGAAAAAGCGGGAGATAGCCAAGTACTTTCGGTCCTGTTCGGACCCTTTACTGAGGCCTCAGTAAAGGGTCCGAACAGGACCGAAAGTACTTGGCTATCTCGCTTTTTCATTTTTTTCCTTCGTGGCAAAAAAACCTTTATATATATATATATATATATATATCTATATATATATATATATATATATATAATCGAAATATGAAGGGAACTTCAAATGTGTACCATGTATATATATATATATATATATATATATCTATATATATATATATATAATATATATATATATATATATATATACATATATATATATATATATATTATATATATATATATATCATATATATATATATATATATATATATATATATATATATATATATATATATATGTGAATGGAAAAAAATTTCTGTTACAACAGAATTCCATCTAATAATAGGAGCCTATAAAAACGTCGAAATATAGAGAGAAAATACTATATTTCAAAGGCGAAACAGAATACAAATTTACCATATACAGAAAACCAGCGTTCTCACTTTCATACATTCACTAATTTAGCTATCACGACGTTCCTATCAAGATAGACGTAGCCAGCAACCTATTCTTAAGAGCCTTACGAATTTGTTCCCCGGATTTCCTGGAAAAAGAATTTGATCTAATTCGTAAGCAGCCTTCGTCTTTAAGGTATCCTGACCATGTAATTGGGACAGCAATTCACAAAGCAAACGTAATTTTCTACCGACCCCCTCAAGACAAGACCAGAGAGACACCCAACAATAAAATAAAAATTCCACACTTGGACGGGATTATGAAGGTGACCCAGACTCTCGGAAAATCTAACACTTTTGCATTTACTTACCCAAATTCCTCAGCAAAGTCCCTGATTAACGTCCAACAAAAGACATTCCCTAAGGACACGGGCGTTTACGAAAACCCATGCCTGGACTGTGACCAATCTTATATTGGTTTTACAGGAAAATCACTTCCCCAGAGATTAATACAACATAAACTGTCAGTTAGGTATGGACAACAGAACCCGGCTATTTTCAGCCATATAAATGAACATAACCATAGAATAAACTGGAATTTGTCACGTATAATTTATAGCAGCAAATGTTGGTACAAGAGTCAGATGATAGAATCGGCCTTGATTAAACAGAGACAGGTAATGAATATCTCAAAGGGCGCATGGGAGTTACCTAAATTGGCTTAACTGTGGATGAATCTCTTGGTATAAATACCACCTTTTCTGTAACTTTTCTCCTTTATCAACCTGAAAAGAGAGACAGCAGTCTCTGAAATATAGTATTTTCTCTCTATATTTTGCCGTTTTCTATGAGCTTCTTTAATTAATATATATATATATATATATATATATATATATATATATATATATATATATATATATATATATATATATGTATATAACTGAATCACGAAAGTTTGGAACGTGATAAATCCATAAAGGTATATGCAACGAAGGAAAACCAAACAACAGAGTTCCTGCAAGATCATATATCTACATATATATATACTATATATATATATATATATATATATATATATATATATATATATATCTATATATATCTAATATATATATATGTGTGTGTGTGGTGTGTGTGTATGTGTATGTGTATGTATATGTATGTGTGTGTGTATTTTTGCATACACGTGACATTGTTTCATATTCACAAATATTAAGCCACAGATGTCATTTAATATCCAAATCACTATTTTTCGGAAACAACTTATATCCAGGGGCAATCATAATTGATAAGTGCTTCGTCACCAGTGGGAATCGAACTACAGCCTGGGTACGAAATAACGACGTCCATTGACTTTTTTCATTATACATATGTATCTCTCTCTCTCTCTCTCTCTCTCTCTCTCTCTCTCTCTCTCTCTCTCTCACGTTAGCCATATAAGGAGCTCTTAAGATTTTAAGTTAGGAATTCATAAAAGGGATCACATTGGAGAACGCAACTACGCCCGTTTTGACAACGGTAATGTTGCCGATATTAGAAAACCTTTTAGGTATAGGGAATTGGGGGAAGCATTGTATCAGAAAAGTGGTCTTCTTACAACGCATGTGAGGACTTAGGTTGGAGAGAATCTGTTCGCCTGCACAGAAATCTTCTAACTATTCATAAGAAGCTTCACGATGAAGAGAAGAGATTCTTGTTGGGAGAAAGCATTTTCTCAGTAAAAGGGACCTAACGACCTTGCAACGCACGTAAGGAATCGCACCGTAGACAAGCCATTCATGTGGAGAGAAGGTAAGAAGACATTTTCCCGAAATTGTCGTCTGGGTTACCATACGAAAATTCTTACGGTAGAGAAGCCATTCACGTGTGGAGAATAAGAAAAGGCATTTTTGCTGTGAAATAATCTAACAAGGCACATCAGGATTCGTAGTGGGATGAAAGACATTCATCTACATGGATTATGGGGAAATATTCGCTCAAAAATCTTGGCTCAAAGCTCGTTTGGGCCCATATGGAAAAGCAAGAAACCTCATGTATCTTTTTAATTATCTTAGATCTGTCGAATATTAACAGGTATAGGTCAAAAGGAAGGCAACACTACTGGTAACAAGTGAAGAGCATAATCGTATGAATAAGTACGAGAATTCAAGAGGATTGGAATCTTTTAAATATGTATTTTATAATGCACAATGCAGTAAATATTGAATTGTTATAATAATAATAATAACATAAAAACACGTATTCCTCAAAAGTAAATGAACCTACTACGAGCCAAAATTACATCTGATACCTTTTACTGGCGATGGAAAGAGCGAAAGAGAAAAATGTTATCTTTTACCTCCTTTCAAGGGAGAAGTCTTGAGGAAATAAGGACAGAGATAACAAGAAAGAATGAAATAATACAAGATGGATACAGGGTTAATGAGTTTGAATCTTTCAGGTATAGGGACAATGATGTCCAGTCTGAATTTAATGAAAGGCTAAAAAATGCAAATCAAACAATGCGTGGGCTGAAAAAGCTTTAGAAACAAAACAGATTGAAATTTAATATGAAAGATTATACATAAAACTCGACTAATTACCATACGGACTTGAATCAAGGGAAGACAATAATTATACTGTTTTTAATTTTTTTGTCCAAACGAGAAAAAAAATCTTAAAAAGAACACTGGAAATAGGATTTTTATAAATAAAAAAAATTCCTCCAGTTCCTTTTGTATGGTGAAAGTAACATGGAGAAAGAAACCCACTAGAGTATTCTTAGCTTGCCTTGTTTTAGTGGTTTTGAAAACTTAGCATCATTATTAGAATCTTTTAATGTCAACCTCATTTTTTCCTTATAATAACACACTAGAAGGAATGTTAATAAAAAGTGGCCCAAAGAAAAACAACAATATAATATAT
Source organism: Macrobrachium nipponense (assembly GCF_015104395.2). Lineage (NCBI taxonomy): Eukaryota > Metazoa > Arthropoda > Malacostraca > Decapoda > Palaemonidae > Macrobrachium > Macrobrachium nipponense. The sequence continues at coordinate 42,880,804 of NC_087201.1, forward strand.
AAAATTCCAAGTTTGTACTGCCCTTCTCTTTATATTAGCCAATCTATCAAGGATTTAAAAGTATGAATTAAACAGCATAAATATTTTGTCAAATCTAAACTGAAAGTTCAGCGATTGCCAGATCGAAAGATTTCTCTTTGAGAATTCTTTCAGAATCCGCTATTATACAGCTTACCTCCAGTTGTAATTTTAACCTTAGCTCTGGCATATATCATTTTGGACCTCTGTATTAGTGAAATGTTTTTGAACGACCTAAAAGATAAAATCACTGACTTAATTACAAATTAGTTACCTTACACGTACGTATATATATGTGAGACATTAACGTTTAATATTGTTTGTAAAAAAGCTCACCTAACAAAAATATTGTTATTGTTTACCAAATACGAGAATGACTGAGTTGTACTTTAAAAAATTTTTTTGGTGGTCAGTCACATTCCTTGACTAATCTTTTAATTACCTTGTCACTGCTTCTGAGCTGTTGAGCCTAATCCTTTGTGAATTCTCTTACATACTTAACCCTGTTTTGATAGGTCTACTAATTCTTCAATTGTGTTGGATTCCAGGTACAGTAAAGTTCAAAAGTCCTTCGACACTCTGGTCATCATTTTAACAGTACATAGATGGCGCTAGTCTCGCAACCACCAGGGTGAACTTAAGAGTGGTCGTTCTTTACTCTTCCCAGTTGAAATGGGTAGAATGAAGAGAGGGGGAGAAGACTGGTTTAACATACAATGATTATGTGTTGTCCACTCCTGAATGACAATTGCGATGATGATCATTCTACACATTTCTAGTTCTTGGATAGATTCACAGGTTTGATACAGTAGACAGATGTAGTTTTCCAAACAATTATAGTTATGTATGTAACATCAGCATAATAAAACGCTAATTTGGGATTATGTAAAACAAGTTAAATGTAGATTTCCTTGCTACATGTCAAATACGGCATTGTCGAGTAAACTCTGCTCTACTTTAATCCTACTCATTTTTACTCAGATTTGTATTAGGAATGTAGTTTTAATCTTCTCCATT
>NC_087201.1:42884338-42900917 GCF_015104395.2 Macrobrachium nipponense
CGGCATGAAAGCTACAGTTGGAGATATGATATTCTTTAAAATGAGTGTCAGGAATCAATTAAATAACAAACTAGGGCCTAAATTCGAAGGCCCACTTTTGATTGATGAAGTGAAAAGAGGAAATGAATCGGTTACTCTTGATGAAATTACATGGTTCACTACTAAGGATAAATGTGAAAGTTGGCAAGTGTCTATTTTATAACCGTGCCTAATTTTTTTTTATTATTATCTTTTACCTGCGCTCAATACTTCTGGTACTTATCAGAGTAAAAGTGAGTTTCCTATGCCAGAGCCATCAAGATAGCAGGTAAGTGGTTTGAACGCAATAGTGACGTTAGCCTATGACGTCATGAGGCTCCACCCACACTGAAGAGAAGTTTACATAAGGGAAAAATGTCTCTTGACTGCGGCCCTGCCAACTTGCCGATGACATATCCGTGAATTGATATTAACAACCATCGCCTCAGCGATATCATTAACGACGAGCAGGATTTGTCATCGTCACCTTGATTGCATTATCATTCCCAATAATTTTATTATTATCTACTCTATCACAGTCCTCCAATTCGACTGGGTGGTATTTATAGTGTGGGGTTCCGGGTTGCATCCTGCCTCCTTAGGAGTCCATCACTTTTCTTACTATGTGTGCCGTTTCTAGGATCACACTCTTCTGCATGAGTCCTGGAGCTACTTCAGCCTCTAGTTTTTCTAGATTCCTTTTCAGGGATCTTGGGATCGTGCCTAGTGCTCCGATGATTATGGGTACGATTTCCACTGGCATATCCCATATACCTTCTTATTTCTATTTTCAGATCTTGATACTTATCCATTTTTTTCCCTCTCTTTCTCTTCAACTCTGGTGTCCCATGGTATTGCGACATCAATGAGTGATACTTTCTCTTGACTTTGTCAATCAACGTTACGTCTGGTCTGTTTGCACGTATCACCCTATCCGTTCTGATACCATAGTCCCAGGAGGATCTTTGCCTGATCGTTTTCTATTACTCCTTCAGGTTGGTGCTCGTACCACTTATTACTGCAAGGTAGCTGATGTTTCTTGCACAGGCTCCAGTGGAGGGCTTTTGCCACTGAATCATGCCTCTTTTGTACTGGTTCTGTGCAAGTACCGGGCATTCCACTTGCTATGTGGTTTATGGTTTCATTTTTCGTAGGGGGTGCACTTCCTACATATGGGAGAGATGTTATTTCCGTCTATCGTTCTTTGAACATATCTGGTTCTTAGGGCCTGATCTTGTGCCGCTGTTATCATTCCTTCAGTTTCCTTCTTTAGCTCTCCCTCTGTAGCCATTGCCAATTGTCATCGCGGGATAGTTCTTTAGTCTGTCTCATGTATTGTCCGTGCATTGGTTTGTTGTGCCAGTACTCTGTTCTGTCTGTCTTTCTCCTGTCTCTGTATATTTCTGGGTCTTCGTCTACTTTATTAGTCCTTCTTCCCATGCACTTTCTTTTTTAGCCACTCGTCTTCACTGGTTTTCAGGTATTGCCCCAGTGCTCTATTTTCGATGTTGACGCAGTCCTCTATACTTAGTAGTCCTCTCCCTCCTTTCTTTCGTGTTATGTATAGTCTGTCCGTATTTGCTCTTGGGTGTAGTGCTTTGTGTATTGTCATATGTTTCCTGGTTTTCTGATCTATGCTGCGGAGTTCTGCCTTCGTCCATTCCACTATTCCTGCGCTGTATCTGATTACTGGCACTGCCCATGTGTTTATGGCTTTTATCATATTTCCGCCATTGAGTTTTGACTTGAGTATCGCCTTGAGTCTCTGGATATATTCTTATTATTATTATTATTATTATTATTATTATTATTATTATTATTATTATATGTAGAGGTTTGATCGCAACTTCCACGGCAACTGTTGGGACTAAGTTGTTAGCTTGGAATTCTTCCATTACCTTGATATTCGTGTTGTTTCTACTTTACAAATAAGGCAATCTAGTTTGTTTGATCTCAGATTTCGACACTAAAGCTTTCTCTCTGCTACAACAAGAGATGAGTGTTGCCAACTACTATTACCCACTATAGAAATAATGAACGTTTCACGGGTTTTCTCTTTCTTGCCACGAGTCTTGCTTGTATACAAAGTGGCAAGCCGTAGCACAAATGCAGTCTTGCGACCACGGGGACAATTTCATATCCTGCTGGCCATACTCGAATTTGCCACGAAATAAAGAATTTCGTAAAACCATTCTTAAACCAACGTATGGATTCCCATGCTAATAAAGGACTGAATGTTTCTAATGTTGTCCTAATTTATGGTAGTACACTGAATTGATAGATGCGCTTAATTAAGCCGTTTACTCTTAGAAAAAAGACCAACTTCTTGTCTTACTCAGGCCATTTTGAACAAGTGGTGCTATATTATTGACGTATCTGTAATGCAGAGCAATCCCCCTTACTTATAGATTAAAATATCATTATTCTGAATATATATATAAATATAAAATATATATATAATATATATATATATATATATCTATATATATATAATATATATATATATATATATATATATATATATATATGTGTGTGTGTGTGTGTGTATGTATATATATATATTATAGTATATATATATATACATATATATATCATACAACATACTAACTTGCTTTTAAAAATTCTGTATCGCCCAGGATAGGTAAAATGACCGTAAGTCAAACAACCATTTGATAAGGTATAGTGACCGATGCACTATACCAACGTCACTGATACACGTCACTACTTTTGCGGATGGTCAGGTGGGTAAGCACAGCTCTAACCTCATTTTCTTAAGTGAAAAACTAAATGAAACACATATGGCGATGCACAGTACTTTCGAAAATCAGGGCGAAGTTTGAAACACTCAGTGCATTAGTGGCATGGAATCCATAATTCGGTTTAAAGGTTGTTTACGAAAAACACTGTCATGGCCTCTGAAATGCATAGAAGGCTGTGTAACCATATCCATTCACCTGTTACTGTTAGTGACTTACTGCCTACATGTTAGATGGGTGGAGCCTCATGACGTCATATTGTTTACATTACGAATGGTTTTAGATTCCTTTTCTGTGATTTTCTCGGTTCTGGCATCGGCGACTTCATTTTATTTTATAAATATCAAAACTATCGAACTTAGGTACTAAATAATACTTGCAAAAATGAGGTAGGGTTATGAAATATGCACTTACCAACTTTCACCTTTATCCGATTATTTGATAAATAGTTATTGTTGAAAAACAGCGTTCCATGGACTCTGAATCCCTTAGTAGGTTAATGCAAATATCTCAGATCAGAAGAGCAACTTAATAGTAGATGGGGGCTTGTTTGCTTGTTTGTTTTTTCATTCCTTTCTTCTCTTTTTCTCAGTTTAATGTTTAGTTGGGTTTCCCGTTAGTATGAAATACTATTTTTCAGAGACTGCTGTCTCTCTCTTCAGGTTGATGAATGAGAAAAGTTACAGGAAAGCTGGTATTTATACCAAGAGGTCCATCCACAATTAAGCCAATTTAGGTAAATCCCATGCGCCCTTTGAAATGTTCCTTACCTGTCTCTGTTTAATCAAGGCCGATTCTATCATCTGACTCTTACACTTATATGCTTTTTAGTGCTGAAGTTTTGTTTGCTCTTCCCCATGGTGGTAGCTGTGGATGCTAGAGAAAAAGTGCGTTTGAGCCCAAGTGTAACTATCGAAGAAGAACACGAAGTGGGGTTGTCTGACAAAGTTCTGACGAGCATAGAATCCGAGGATCCAGGATCAGCTGGGTCAGAGCTAGAAAGCTCTCGAGACAATGTGGATTCGCTAATGCGTACGTTGGATGAAACAAATGTTAAACAGAATCTGTTCAGATCTTTGAGTCATTTGCTGTCAGAAATCAAGATTACAGCAGACAGGGTACAGGATAAAATTACAGTAACATTAACGTGGGTTCTGTATACAAAACCTAATAGTACACAGCTGACACCCAGGAGGCATAAGAGTGCAGCAGTCGTCTTAGTCGAAGTAGCAGTGGTCATAGCAGCAATAGGCGGCGTTGTAATTGCAAGTTTAGTAAAGGTTGGGCTACTGGAGGTTAAATTAGCTGATCAGAGGAGGGTTTTGGCGAAAGTGCACGATAGTAATACGAAATTACTAGGTCTGAGAATTTGAAAAAAGCTTTTAACATGTTGCAATTTTCTGTTGAAGGGTTTAGGGGTGACCTAGATGTAACGATCGCGTTCTTTACAGTACACTACACTTTGAAATGTTGAGAAATGAGAAATGTTGAATGAGATTATTACGCTCTGGACCAACATCTATGCCACTGCTACTGGAGGGGTGGCAGCTCTTTGACGGGACCTGCTGTATCATATCCGGTCTGTTTTTGGGGTTTAGTAAGCGGGTCTATATTTCATCATCGAACATATTTCAGCACCTTCATCTGCAACATGAGTTAGTTGAATTGCTGGAGGGTGCAGAGATAACTCTTGTACCAGTGTTGGCTGAAGAGAAAGAGGACTACTTTTTTACGCAGGATTTGATGCTAATAGTAGATGGGCGTTTGTTTGTTGTTTGTTTTTCTTGCCTTCCTTCTCTTTTTTTTCAGTTTAATGCTCAATTGGCTTTCCCAGGGTCATCATTAAGTTTTGAAATCATGGGATGGTTACCCGTAGAGTTTCTGTAATTTTAGTATGATTGTTTCGTTTTATATATATATATATATATATATATATATATATATATATATATATATATATATATATATATATATATATATATATTTATGCTGAAGTTGGTGGCAGCTGTGGAAGTAATGCATTGTTATCAATAATTAGAGTTATAATCTGTGTCACTATCTTTCTCATGTGTGCTAATTACTGTTGCTTTAACCCTTCGTATGCCAGGTGAAATTTTGTTACACGGAATGCCAGGCGTGGGTCTGCGAGACCCCAAATTAAATAATGGATTTCCTTCATGTTATTCAAGTTGCAACAATTTAATTGTTTCCACATGTTTTCATGGCTTTATTCATGAAGCTAACCAACCATATATCCTTATTTTCCTTTTATATCTTTTTTTTTACTTGCTTAAACCCAAATCCTACCATATTTCTGAGTTTTTTCAAAATTTTTTCTTTTTTATTCCGGTCCTCATGCCATCTATAGGTTTATTTTTCATCAAGGCCGGCCACTCACGTCAGATGGGATTTGTAATGCACGATCAGAATGGGCGGGGTTTAAGCAAGTTTGAATGTGAGTGGGGTATTTTTTAGTCAAATCAGATATGATCAAGCCCCGAAGTCAAGTTGGATCGACAAACCTGACAGTTGACGTTTGAATGAGCAATTCACGGTCCGACGACAGTCAAATAGAGGTTTTTCAGATTAAGTCGTTCAGAACTGATAGTTTGACAGTGAATGGTGTCTTCGACGAGGCTTGATGAACTAGGAGGTTCATTTACCAACAAACGGCGCAGAAGAGGATATCGTTCAACATGTCAGACTTTCGATAGATAAAGAGTTCTGGACGGGGTTCTTCGAGATTATAAGTCGTAGCAATGTCTGTGGAATATAAAAAGTAAAGCATATGCTGACAAACACAAAAGAAATGCAGCTTATCAATCGATATTTGAGAAACTAAAGAAAAAGTATCCTGATGCAACGAAAGAAATGGTGAACAAGAAGGTAAATAATGAATATAAGACCTTCATATCAGAGTAGAGGCATCTAATAAATCAGCAAGTGGTGCATAAGACGTTTCGTCCCTTTGACATGATATATATACATATTTTTCTTATTTCCTTACATGCTGAATTTTGTAAAATCTTATATAGTTGCAATTTACCTTATGAGTATAAACAAAATGAAATTACATTAAACTTTCATTCACCACAGTGATGTTGGAGACAGAAGGACGTAGTGTTTCTATATCCCGGAGTAACGACAAGGTTTCAAAGTACTAAATTGCGTAATATATATATATATATATATATATAATATATATATATATATATATATATATATACATATAAATAATAGTAATGTATATTATCAATACAATAAAAAACAAAAAAATTGATGCCTTGCTCAGGACGTTTAATCAGTTATATTACATAGTAAAAGAATAATAAGAAAATAAACTGAGGATGTTTCTAAACGAAATAAGAATATATGCTAAAAAGCTCATGAATGATATATGATTTAAAGGAGAACTGGAGACAATGCAATAGTAAAATCATAATGGGGATAATGAAACCTCCCTCACACCCTTATAATTTTCTTGCAGGCACTTAGTGCTGATTTCGAAATAGTGTAGCGTAATGACTGGTTACACAAAGATTTATTGCCTTTTGACTTTTATAATTTCCTACATTAATTCTATACACTACAAACTGTTAGGTATATTTGTAGAAGAGTCAATTATTTTGAGTTTCTAAAAGCTAAATTATTTTCTATCGAAGATACAAATATTTATACATGAGTTTTATTTATCTTTATTAAGTAGTCTTTGCAGAGTGTTGTCCAATTAGCTGAACATGTCTCCAGCATGACTCTTCCAAGACCTTTGGGCGATATAGCCACACTCAATTCTGTCTTGATAAGAACAGTCAGTCGCTAAGTAGCGTAATGTGGCACTTGGCCTTTCTTAGGGCGTTGTGGATTTCGTCATGCATGTGTCCTTTTGCACGACCATTACAATCTTCCTACAAAATTGAATGTTACCTCGTCCACCCTTACGTTTATCATAGCAATCCCTAGGAGCTGCTGGTATTTTCTTTAAAAGCAATAAATGTGAGTTTTTCTCTCTTCAACAACCAATCACTGACCCAATATTCTTTTTCATGGCTTTTATTTTTCATTGTTATACTGGCTGCAACGCCACAGTCTAAACATATATGGTTCATTATCAGATATTCCCTACGCCACGTCCGAACTGTGTGGCTTCCAATTTAAGATTGACTACTTAGTTCAGACCGGGCAGTAACGTGAGTTTGCAGTCATTTTTTGGAGTCTCCTCCCACTCAGTTCTTACCGTACGACCAGATCGACTGTGATTGGCCCGCCTTTCATGCGGTTTGAAAGGTTCTTCTGGCTCTATGGCCCTGTTGAAATGCATTGAACTTAACAATGAAACAGTCGCATCTTTCTTAGGGACATAACTACATATCATAATTCGATCATCCTTGGAAAACCAAATTCTGTTGAGTAGGCCTTACGATCCTTTGATCTTAGAAATGATGAAGAAATTTCCTTTTTATTCTTCCTTAAAGTACCCAGTATTGTAAGATTCTTGTTAAGAAGCTCTTTAACTAGGCTGTAATCTGTAAAAAGGTTTCCACTATTATTTTCAATTATTGTTATTTGGTCACGAACAACTCTTTGTGGTTACCCGCTTTCAGCTTTTCCATCACTTTTTCCAACATAAACTTGAGCATTTAGAAGGAAAGCATTTGTTGCATCTTCTTCCTTTCTCCCTCCTGCCCCATAAAACAGGTTCACTGGCGCAGACATGATGAATAAAATGAAGAATATAATAAATTGTAAAAAAAAAAAAAATCCATCTGACAAGGATTACCAAGTGGGGTCACCGGTGACCCCAGTGAAGTTTGCTGATGTACAATTCTCAAACTAGACAATTCTACATAACGAAATTTTGTGTACCCGTATAGTAAACAAGGACAAACAAAGCCAGGAAAGGAAACTATTCTAAAACAATAATGAGATATACTATATATATAGATATTTTTTATTATATATATCTATATATAGAGATACAGAGATATTATAGTCTTATTATGTAGAGATATATATATATATATATATATAGATATATATATATAAATATGATTATATATAGTATATCTATATTCCTATATATAGATATATATATATATCTATCTGTATATATATATATATATATATATATATATATATCTATATATACATATATATATATATGATATATATATATCTATATATATAATATATATATATATATATATATATATATATATATATAGATATAGATATATATATAGATATATATATATATATGTAAATATATATATATATCTATATATAGATATATATATAATATATATATATATATATATATATATATATTATTAAGATATATATATATATATATATATATATTATTTTGTGTTACCGTTTACTATTAAAAAATGTACATGCATAACAGAAAAAAGCAGGTTCTTATCAACTATGGTAAACTTTCCCTCCCATTATCGAAATGTTAAATTATCTTTTTTTATGACTGCGTGGAGTCTTCGCATTTGCAATCCGTGGTTTATTGATGTAGAGAAAAAACACTGTTTATGGTATTACCTTGAAACAATGATACCTAGGAATCTCTACAAGTGACAATGAAAAGGACTAAAAAAAAATTATGAATTAAACAGTATAAATCTTTTATTAAACCCCTTTTTCAAAATATTTTGGTCCATCTTTTACTGTATGCTAACTTTTGGATTACCTCTTTGTATATCGACTTTTCATCTTTAATTTTATTTTCATTATTTTATATATATATATATATATATATATATATATATATATATATGTGTGTGTGTGTGTGTGTGTGTGTGTGTGTGTGTGCGTGTGTGTGTGTCTATAGATAGGCAGATAGATAGACGGCTTTAGACACGGCAAAGTATGCATGGACTAAGCATGCAAGTAGTTTGAAAATAGTTGTATGCGGTATAATGACTAGAAAAAAATTTAAAGGCGTATGGCAGAATTGTATAGATGCAAGATGGTTGATGCCGAAAATTTAAGTTTGAAGGATATAATTTTGAAAGAAATTAAAAGTCTTTGTTATGGAAGGAAAGCGTATTTAATGTATTCGGGAGAGTGAGTGGGTTTGTGCAAAGATGGGTACAGGAAGCGTTAAGCGTCAGATGTGCCCAAAGTCTCCGTAGATAAAGTAATGCGGCCTGTCAGGGTAAAGAGAGGAGACGTTAATTGAGTGAGGAGTGGTTGATGCCAGCGGCTGATACTTGTTAACAGGCAATAGCGATGAGGAGCTGTAGACACCAGCAAAAAGGAAGATGTTGTATGTAAATGTGACGAGGAATAAGATAAGGAGGGTAAATGGGAACCAGGAAGTTGAAACAATCATTGCTAATATGGACGGAGGGGGAATTGTAGCCGCCGATTTAATTGTAATGGTTGATGGTGCGATGAGAGAAGAGAAGAGATGAGTTGCATAATAAGTGAGGTAATTAGGGCGGCACGGTGTGTGCAAGAGACTGAGAAGAGACTTGAAAAGTTTGTGAAAGCGAAGACTTGTAGGTATGTAGGAAGGGATTGCTGAACCAGATCCCCATTATGGAAGTGAAGTGTGGAATTTGATTACTAACAGAAGAAAGGAGGAATATGCTGAGATAGTGTAATAAAAATTTAAAGGTTGAAAACCATCGATATACGAAGAGGTAATAAAAAAGTTTAGCATATATTAAAAGGTAGACCAAAATATTTTGAAAAGGTTTGATCAAGGAAAAAGAATGCATGGCGACAGGTTAACGCAAATACCGTTTAATTCATAATTGTATTTTTGAGTCCTTTTCATTGCCATTTGTAGAAATTCGTAGCTATCATCAATGATAAAATAGATAAATGAGTAACTAAATAGATAGAAAAATATGTATAGATAAATAGAAAGATTACTCTATTATTCACTCGCGTTTTTATGAACTGTAAAGGTGTCAATTAAGATAATCTTCTAAATACTTGATGTGATGTTTTAAAATAAAAATACGACGAAACAGGAAATGACAGAATTTCTCACTACCGTTTATAAACGATGGGCCATCTAATAAAGTGGAGCTACTATAAACTGACTGTTTGAGGCATTATAAACGGTACCTTTTAGCGCTTCTGCGAGAGAATATTGTGTTTTCTAAGAAAAATACTGAATAGAGGGGAAAGGAGAAAAGAATAATATTATGAAGAAGCTCCAGCAGCAACCCTTGAAGACCTCTTGTAGGGTAGCATTGTGCACTACACGGAAGGTTCTTCAACCTCCCTCTCTCTCTCTCTCTCTCTCTCTCTCTCGAACCTCATTCCATTAGCGTTGTTTCAGGAATCTTTTGATGTGAAGCAGCAGCGAAGAAGGTTCCCACTTTCGATGGGAGCCGCTAAAGTAGTTTCGTCTTAGAGGAAGACTTTTGATAATAGAATAATGATGCAAAACAGGTAAGGCGTTGAGTTCATGTGTTAATTTTTGCCCACTAGGAGGGTGATTGAGTTCAAAAGAATTTACGGTTATCAATTTAATTGGCGAGAAACTGAAGTTTTATAAACAAATCCATCAGTAACCGATATTTTAGGGAAAACTTTTTTCATTTATTATCATTTCTCAAATGGTGTATTAAAACAATTATATGATACATTGATTTAAAGGGGGCGCCATGCAGACTATTTTTTCGGCATCTTGTGAAGCTGTAGCAAGAACAAGGGGACCGAAAGGTAGTTTTGTTGTCAAAGGGACGGACCATTTCAGACTAAAAGCGGCTACTTTCTTAATTTCAAAGTACCAGTCAATATGCGTTATCTTAACCAAGCAAAAAAAATTTAGTAGCCGTTTTGTAAGGATGCTTATTGGTTAAAAAGTCATAACTAGAGGTCATACTTACTTATTTTGCTTTAAAAGGCAGTTTTTTACATGCTATCCGCATGTTGTAATGTTAAAACTGTAACCATTTTTATACGGGAACTTCATAAAAGGAATCACTCTTTCCAATAATACGTTATACAATAAAACTCTAATGCACTTACTCAGCCCGTAATATCATAGGTTAGGAACGTACTAGATAGGCCATTCTCCCTTTAACTGTAAAATAACGAAATTAGTGTCTTCACTAGCAATTTATCAAGTAATGGAGTGAGGGACCTCGCTACTCACAGGTGAATCAAAATAATTTATATATATATATATTTATTGCGGTCAACAATATCATTCTTGATTAAAGTATCGAAAAGGAAATCGAAAGAAAGGTATAATGAGCAACGAGAATAACCGAGTGCGGGTATGACCCTGAGAGAAATGTTAAACACACATTTGGAAGATGAGGAGCTTCTAAAAATCAAGAGGAAACAAAAGCTAGAAGACGCCAGTGTTCTAAGAATAAAGAAGGTTACGAAGTAAAGTAGTATATAGTAATGGTTGGCGACACTAAGTGGTAAACTGGAGAGTACTTGGGGATACAACGGGAATGTTAGTGAACCATCCGTATCGTTACAGAAGAAAAAGTTAAGTATATCTTAGTTTTACCAGACCACTGAGCTGATTAACGGCTCTCCTAGGGCTGGCTCGAAGGATTAGATATATTTACGTGGCCAGGAACCAATTAGTTACCTAGCAACGAGACCTACAGTTTATTGTGGAATCCGAACCACATTATATCGAGAAATTAATTTCTATCATCAGAAATAAATTCCTCTGATTCCGCGTTGGCAGAGCCGAGAATCGACCTTCGGACCACCGGATTGGTAGGCGAGCGCAAAAACCACTCGTCCAAAGAGGGATTCGTTACCGAAGAAAAACGTGGATTCTGAACCTCATTTGATCAAGGATATCATAGGGAGCTGTTCGGATGACCTATGGATATATTTAACCAGAAAATGGAATCGTTATTTCTTCAGTTATTTCTCTGCCGAACTCAGAAAGTGATAAAACCTATTCCTAGTCCCAAAGGAAACGGCATGCCTCGTAAGAGACAGGTAAAATGGTTCAGAAAAAAAAGGAAAATAATGGACAGAGAAAATTACAAGGAGTAATTTTAGACGGAAACCAGCAGTCAAAGAACTGGGAATTTTCCCTGTTTTGAAGTATATAAGTGGAATGGGGTGTCCTAAAGGATGAGATCACCCGGGAGAATGCTGGTGGATATTGCGATTCTGAAGAAAATCACATGCTAATAACCACCCAGTTGGGTTAGTATTCAAGGTTTTGTTGCTATCTTGAATAATGTCTTCAGTGTTTCTTAGCATCCTACATGACATAAAATGGCTCTAGGGTTTTAGTCGCATTTTAACTCACGTCCTTTTAATTATTTACAGTTCAGACTAGGAACAATTGTCGCCATCTTTATTAGCCTGTATATTCGTCTATTTCCTTGTAATGCAGCAGCAAAATAAATTTATTCAATTATGTAACCTAATGACTATAACTTCATTTGGCCCAGATTCATCTAAGCACAGCCCACAAAGTCACTCTCATTATAATGCCCTAAAATTTCTACAAGTTCAAATCAATCCAAATTTCTGCCGGATTCGTGATTAGGTTTACACCCTAGATTAGAAATGAAATCGTATTTAACTAGATCAAAACTAAAAATTCAACTTCTAGATTGTACCAAAGTTCTGAGTCGCTGGGATAAGATTTGAGTCCTTCAACAGGAACGAGTCTAACCTTATTGTCTGTGTTAGAAGGATGAATTTTGAGCCTTTCAAAAACAGGTCAAATCTAATAGGATCTACTTTAATTAAACATTGTAATGCTCACTCACCCTTGCTTTAACATGGAATACTGAAACTCTGTTATGCAGTTATGTTGTATATTCTCGTGCAGAATTGAATCAATCGTTTAATGAGGGTACAATTTCGTAACCTATCTTCTGGAAGAGAATCTGAATTCTATACGTCTGGGTCTAGCAAAGATCTTCTGTATCAGGGTCGAGTCTGACCAGTTAGGGTTACTGGTATACTGAAAGGATATTCTTATGTCAAATAATTTGTCAGTGCTCTATACGCCATTTCATATACGTTTATGGTTTGTCTGTCTTTACATTCAATATCAAACAGCAGCACAAAATTTAGATGGTTTCACAAAGGAGTGCTCGAAAATCTTCTTATAAATTTTGAAATATTTATAATGCTTCTGTTTCATTTTATTTTGAACAAAGCAACCTAATACGGGTAGAGTCTATCAAGGGTAACCATAAATATTAAGATAAACGGTAAGTAGTGAAACTTTACTGTTAAAAAGAAAAAAAATCGCGCCAGATCAGAATTATGTCCGCCAGATATAGTGGTATATTAATTAGAGAAAAATATGTCGGGCTGAAAATAACTCTAATTATAGCACACCTCACATCCCTCTGCTCTGAATTTATTAAGATTTCTTTTTCTTCTTCCGTGGAGACTGCACATCGTTTTTTCCTTCTTTCACGGATATGCGATTTCTTCTCTTTTCCGGGAAAAGAAAAGATGACTCGGGTTGTTCTCATGCAAATGAATCCTGAAAAAAAAAAAAAGAATTGAGGAAGTCTGCGTTAAAGATGATATCTCCCCTTATTGGCAGCGGAACGCTAATGAATGCGGCCTATTTCCACATCTTTCCTGAAGCAAGAAGAGAGATGTGAATGAGACGTTCTTTGTTCTGGAGATGGGAGAGAGAGACGAATGCTGGGTAAAAAAGCGAATGTCATTTTGATCAGGAGATAAAGTGTGTTTCTGTCAGTTTATATATCCATTTCAGTGATTGATTATGATTACTCCTTTAATTAGTGGCTCTTACATTTATTTCTTATATTAAGTGAAATCATGCTGTTCTAGATAAAAGTTCTTTTGGACTTATAGAAAACTTATTATCTTCTCGTTGTTTACTATAACCAAAATAATAACCCATATCAGAGGCAAATCAAATCTAGATTAAGCGTTTAAATGATTATCTAATTATTAATTTCCTTTTCAATGTTTTCTTAATCATACTATGATGGCCGTTATGTCCGCCTGTCTGTCTGTTTATTCAGTCATGGCTAAGCGGCTTCACGGATTTAAACCAAACGAAAACTATTGGATAGGGGTTTGATCGAGGATGTTTTATAGCTTTATATATACCAGCTGACCTACGCGGCGCTGCCCGGGAAAACTGTGAATAACAGGCTACGGGTAGCGGGAGGGAGAGTTTCTGAGGTATAGTACAGCAGTGAGTTAGCCGTACATTCATGTATACTGAATCCACTACGAATTCGTGTTGCTGCTGTTTTTTATTAAGCTGACCTGCTAGCACGGGCTCTTGCTCTTAAAGTAGCCCATGGGGAAAACGAATTCGTGCAGTTTGCTGAAAACAGATCCTGATACGATTCTCCTCCGCTGTGCTGTGTAGTTTATTTCACACAATCGATAAAAGGTCTGAGTATCGTTGAAAGGGAGACAGGCTTCTTATGCTCAGCGGAGATTTTTCTATTCTATAGAGATGCCTGATTTCCCCTTCCCCTTCTATCTTCCCCTCACCCTCCCAATTCCATCACCCCATCCCTCTTCCCTTCTTTTTCCATCCCCCTGTCTCTTTCCCCTCTCCTTTCTCCCTCCCCTTCCCTACCCCTCATCCCTCCACGTCCCCCTCCTTCTTCCCTCCCCCTGCCGTAGCCTGTCATTCACAGTTTTCCCGGGCAGAGTGGATAGGTCATCTAATATCTATTACTTACTTGAGAATTCAGTGCTCTTTTTAGTACTGTATTGTTATCCTATCAGTTCTTATTATTTACTATTTTCTTGAGAATTAAGTGTTTTCTTTAGTCCTGTATTCTCATCCTATCAGTTCTTAATATTTACTGTTTACTTGAGAATTCAGTGCTCTTTATAATAATGTAATCTCACCCTATTGAGTTTGATTTAGCGGCGTATTCGCATTCTGTCATATTTTACTTTAGTACTTACATTCTCATTCTGTCTAGTTTGACTTTAATACTGTATATATTTCCATTCTATGAAGTTTAACTTTAGTACTATATTTTCATTCTTGACTCTACAGCAGAGTCCAGCTGATTGGTTGGAAATAGTTTCGAAAAAATTGGTAATCTGTGGGTCTTTTCATCTTCATTTATTTTGCAATGGTTGTTTTACCGAACTAAACTACATTGTGCTGATTATCAAAAGGAAACGTTATATCATCCCTTGAAATAAAATCATAATACACATCTTTTTGAAAAAAAAAATTAAATAAATAAAAAGCAGGAAAATATGAATAAAGTCAGATGTGTTCTACGTTTCTGCAATGTCGTGTTTCGTAAATGAGGTTCACCTGAATACGGAAGTAACTGTCTCTGGGAATGTGTTCGTTTGAATCGGTGCACTTCAATCACTGGATAATGGCAATTACCGTCTGATATTGTCAAGCGTGTTCATCATTCTTAATTCAAAAACAAACACTTTCTCAGACCTATGCAGACCGGTATTTCATATTAATTTCAGGAAATTTTACTGTATTTCAATAGTCTCATAACCGATTTCATTGGAATCGTTACACATTCAGAGGGATGCCAAGTAGTGCTGGGCGCAATCGATTATTAGTAATCGATTGCATCGATTACTTTTTTTTTAAATCTCAGTGGTCGATTATATTTCCAAGTAGTCGATTACCGTCTTTTTTTTTTCTTTTTTTTCCAGACAAATTTCTGTCTTTGTTAATATCCGTTAGAGGAGCCCTTAACACTGTGTGGCAGCGTGGGTGGAGTTTGAAAAAGTGGGGTTGGACGTGGGAGCCTGTCAGTTGTTATATGGCAACAGTACACACGGACTGACGGCCTTCGTGGCTCTGTTAAGCAATCGATTACTAATCGATTACTGATCACCAAAGTAATCGAAGTAATCGGCCAAAAAAGATGAGCTTTGCCCATCACTAATAACAAGCAGTAACTGTAGTACTCTACAAAACCAGAATATGCCTTTGTTTAACAAAAGGTTGCAGTATTATAGGCTATACAAGTAATATTGTAATATTGGATATAAATTGCTAAGAATTTTCTTAAGGACATTATCTCCTTTCGAAATAACAGTATCATGAAAAATGACAGACCTGTAAGGTCCTATGTCTTTTTGTAGGTTTACGAAGCTTGTGACGTTTGAATTAAAGGCCTATCTTATATTCAGCTGTTTTATTATGGTTGTTATTTTGGTTATTCTTAATTTTGTTTCTGCTGTTATAGTGCTAGTAGCGTCTTCGAAAAATTTTTCACATGGTATCCCAACATTATCTGCCAAGTCATGTTAACTGAAATTTAGTCATTTGTTTTAATTAAAAGTAATCGGGATCTTTATGAATATAGTCTAAGCTAGAATATTCTCCTAACAGAGAGAGAGAGAGAGACTGACCACGGACACCTATGCCCCCAAAACCAAATATTCATGGGCTACTCGCAGACTGGTTTGGATCATCTCATAACTTTTCAGCTGTTATACTATATTTTCATAGAATGCTACAGCGGCCTTATATATACTCGTCACAGTAATATAATTTGTTATCCATCTAGTAAATATATTTTCAATAGTTCATTGAAAGCAGTGTGATAGTTGTGTGTAAGATTGAGACAGTAATAAGATTTGTCCATCCACGCATGTATGTGTATATGCGCTTGCTTATACGTTTACATTTCACTTTATGCATATATACATTATATATCGTGGAGTTGAAACTACTATATTAGTTAAAAGCTGCTCTATTTCCAACAGATGCGGGTAGAAAACTATTTACAATAAGAAATTGACGTGTAGGCTAGGCCCATTCCCTGTCATTATCTCAAAATATAAAAATTTGAAGTGTAGGCCTATGACCTGTCATTGCCTCAAAATATAAG
>NC_087201.1:42901417-42923917 GCF_015104395.2 Macrobrachium nipponense
GCCTCAAAATATAAGAATTTGATGTGTAGACCTATACCCTGTATTTGCCTTGAAATATACGAGATTGGCGAGTAGGGTTGCGCCCTGTCATGCCATCACCCCAAAATATGACCTGTCTTTGCTTTAAAATATAAGAAATTGCGGTGTAGGCCTAATCTCTCAAAGATATTAACATTTGACATGCAGGATTATAATGAATTAATACCCTAACATCAGAATTGGCTGCATAATTCTATGCTTCATTTCAATTAATGTAGTCTATGTCGGATCTGCTAATGTAGGTCAACACCAATTTAAAAGAAAAAAAAAAGCAAGAAGCATGTGTATTTAGGCTACGCATGATAGAAAAAATATACACAGACAAAATTATCCAAGATCTTCATAATTATAAATAAGTATACATATCTTTTACCGGAGATCTCAATTGCATACTTCACAACTCCGCGAACTCAAATCTGTGGTGCCATGATTCAAGCACGAAATTCAACATTACCGAACTGAGTCAAATCCGTACTGATAATAATTTGGACTGTTAACTAGTGGGACGTCATTCCCCCTTCAAAAGCTAGCCAATCACAGGCGTGCAGTGGGCGGGGTTTAGCTGCAAAACTAGATGGACTCTGCTATAGTACTCTATTCTTATACTGTCTAGTATGACTTGAATACTGTATTCTCATTCTGTAAAGTTTGACTTTATGACCGTGTTCTAATTCTATCAAGTATGACTTTAGTACTGTATTCTTATATAGTATGTTATAAATATTAATTTTTTCCTCGTTCTGCTGCCATATTGATGATGGGCTTTTCTGATCTAGAAAAGAACCATACAGTCAGTGCAGCTTTAATTGAGTTGCTAGGACCTGCAAACTTGTCAGTGTCACTCTTCTCTAAACCTCGGACGAGTTCGGAAGTACTGCTCGTCTCCGGTCATTATTTGGACAACAAAGTACATGTGTTGACACTTATCTTCAGAAGGGCAAGGGCCATATGAGACATTTAACCTGCCTGGTATAGAATTATTACAGCCATTAGAATAACACACTATATTTCAAACATCAGATTTCACAAAATGCTTGAGAGTGACTACGTAAGTGCAAAACCTTTATATTGAGATAAAAAAAAATTAAAAACTCCTCCGCACGGAAAAATAGAGAGAGAGACGGAGAGCATTACCATCTCCTCTATAAATAGAACAGAAGGGTAGAGGCAAAATGCACGAATAAAGATTTTACTCTTAAAACTTCAAATTATGCTTTTTTGTGACATTCTTATTATTCGAATATATAAATTTTAAGTTAATCTTATAATGGAATTTGAACACAAAATATATATATATATATATATATATATATATATATATATATATATATATATATATATATAATATTGTAAATTTGCTTGTAAATATACCAAGGGGTTGCTGTTGTTTTTTGTTCTTATCTGTTATGACAGTATGTCTGTTGTAAATGTAATTTTACAAAGAAAATTGCAAAGAAATATTAGAAAAAACATATAAAGGTAGAAAAAAAGTTACAGAATCTTTGTTCTCGGTAAATTTACGTAAATATTTTGAAATAAATATGCTAAGAATTTGTTACTGCTTTCATTTCTTATCTGTTTTGATATTGTGTGAGCAGTAATTATAATTATAGAAAATAGAATGAATTAATTATCAGAAAAAACATACATGAGTTGGTAGAATTTACGATTGTCTTGTAAATAGTCATTTTCAACTTCTCGTGAAAGGTAGGGAAAATTTCTTGGAATTTTTTTTCTTCATGTTCATTTGCATATCTTTCTCTTTCCATTGATGTGCTTTTTTTCACAAATTGGCCGACCTCAAAGTTTACCCAGCCTGAGGAGCTGCATATCAGTATATTTACCTTTCCAGTAAGGTTTAACGTTCAGTAGAAACCAGTTTCTAAAGACATAGGAGTCTATGAAATTCCCTGTATGGATTGTGATAAGTCATATTATGGATTCATAGGAAAATATCTCTCGGAAAGATTAACTTAACATGGAAGCTCAGTTAGATATCGACAACATAGTCCGGCAATTTTCCATCATATAAATAACACGAACCAGCAGCTGTTGATTCAAATGCCAGATGATAGAATCTTCACTGATAAAAAAACAAGATAATAGGATCAACTTTCCAATGGATCGTGGGACTCTGACCATAAAGACAATATTTTCCATAAGGCAAAGATTAAGTGGATTAAGACAATTAAGAGAACCAATGTCAGCTTATTGGTGACATCAGGCATCCCTTAAGGGCACATCTCCCACTATATATTTTGCCAAGGTCCCTAGCTTTATACCAGAGTGTTTTAATATCAACAGTTTTTACATGTTTTGGACTGTAAAGAAACTTTGTAATTTCGGTTAGGGTCAAATCTGTTTAGGTTTGTGAGCGTGTGATATCCGATAATCCTGGATTATCTCTTTTAATTTATACCCTTTTGACAGTTAACCATCTGGTATTCTTGATCTTGTTTTGTACCTGAGACCTTTCTCTCCAATTGTCCTTCATTAGCTCCTTGACAATGTCTGAGTAAAGACGAAAGCGCTTTGATTTCTGACTATCATTTTCCTGTGGGATTCGCTTATTTATGAAGTCACGTGCATCTACTGTGATTTTTTAAGCATATATATATATATATATATATATATATATATATATATAATGTATCATAAGATTGACCCACTGTATCACATTCAGCTCTTAAACATACGACAAGTTACTTCCGTTTTTTTTATAGTTTCTATGTCGTATTATTAGAAGTTCACGGCCCAAGAGATTCAGATTTTTGTTTCATTGCTTCCTTTTCGTACTTGGTATTTATGCATCAAGGGTTCTTGTCACAAACACATGTATATGCACACACACATATAATATATATATATATACATATATATATATATATATATATATATATATATATATATATATATATATATATATATATTATATGTGTGGTTGTGTATATACATGTGTTTGTGACAAGACCCTTTGATGCATAAATACCAAGTACGAAAAGGAAGCAATGAAACAAAAATCGAATCTCTTGGGTCGTGAACTTCTCAATATCGACATAGAACTATAAAAAAAACGAAGTACTTGTCGTATGTTTAAGAGCTGAATGTGATACAGTGGGTCAATCTTATGATACATTACTTTGCTAACAAAAGTTTTTTTTTTTTCACTTCCTCTACATGAAAACAAAAATGCTGGAAAAGATGTCCTTAGGCACATTTTCTAGACCTGTGTAGCTTCACTTTCAACAATACAGCAATGTAGGATCTTAGGGTCTTTAGAACTGATATTTCCTTTTCTCTCCGGACATAAAAGGTGCTTTTAAAACGCCTTTTTGATAACACAGAAAACGTCGCGAGGCAGACCTTTTGTATTGCTAATTGCAACCTAAAATATAACGTTGAAGGAATTCTGCAGCGGAATATCTTTCTTTATTTAAAAAAAAAGTTACATTATATTTTGTTTCTTTAGACATTATAAGTATTCTTAGCAAACTAATTAAAAAAAATTTTTTATTAACTTTTCTTTAATTTCTTTATTGTTCATAGCATTTTTACGGCTGGCAAAGTAGTATTCATTTTGAATTACGATATGCAAATACAATTATATATATATATATATATATATATATATATATATATATATATATATATATATATATATATATATATGCTTAAAATCACAGTAGATGCACGTGACTTCATTGAATAAGCGAATACCACAGGAAAATGATAGGCAGAAATGTTAATTAAGATCTCGTCAAGAACCGAATGAAATACAGTTGGAAAGAAAGTTACCAGGAAAACAAAAAGATCAAGAATACCAGATGGTTAATTGTCAAAAGGGTAAAAATCAAAGACATAATCCAGGAATATCGGATATCACACGGTCACAAACTTAAATAGATTCAACCATAAGAGAAACTAAAGCTTAGCCATACAAAGTAAAAAAAACATTTCTAAAACTTAATTTTGTTGCATATATTCATCAACAACCTTTTTCATTATGAAGGCATCGAGTTTAAATAAACCGAGACTTAAATTTAGAACAATTGAATGATATTCCTTTTAACTGTGTCGCTATATGGGACTAAAGGTCTTGCTTGACTCTAGTTAATAGGATGACCCAAATATCTCATATGTACAAATAATACATTCGAATTCTCACAGGATATTAATGTTGTTTGATTCGTTGTTAAAAGAGATTTTCCGGTTTGTACGTAGTATATTTTATCACACTTTTTACAAGGAATTTCATATATGCAGCCTGGAACATCTTTATGAGAATTTTGTATTACTAAACTCTTAACATTAATATTACTAAATACAACATTATTTTAAAAAACTTAAAAATTCTAGGAATTTCTAAAAACCTTTCATTATACAGTAATTTCAGAATGTTATGCTTACTAAATTCAAGTCTACCTTAGTTAAATAAAATGTTTTTCTACCTCTTTTCCATGCCACATCTATAAAGTCCTTGGGTATTTAAGTTTCAAGGCAATATCATAGATAGTTTTAATCTCAGTGTCAATAAACTGTGGGCTACAGCCACGTAAAGCCCTTAAGAATATCCCAGAAAAAAAAAGAGAATTTAACATTTTGATGGTGTTTGGAGCAATAATGAATTAAAGACTTTAGGCAATGTTAGTTTATTTTCGGAAGACTGAAAAGGTCAAATTTTTATCATTTCCATTTAAACTCGATGCCTTCATGAAAAAAGTTCTAGGTAAGTATAAGGAACAAAATGAATATACTCAGTTTCAGACACTTTTTTTTGCGGGGGGGGGGGGGGGGGGGGGGGGGGGGGGGGGGGGGGGGGGGGGGCGGGGGGGGGGGGGGGGGGGGGGTGGGGGGGGGGGGGGGGGGGGGGGGGGGGGGGGGGGGGGGGGGGGGAGGGGGACTTTGTATGGCTAAGCTTTTGTTTCTCTTATGGTTAAATCTATGTTTAAGTTTGTGACCGTGTGATATCCGGTAATCCTGGATTCTCTCTTTGATTTTTACCTTTTTGATAATTAACCATCTAGTATTCTTAATCTTTTTGTTTTCTTGGTAACTTTCTTTCCAACTGTATTTCATTCGTTCCTTGGCGATGTCTTAATAAAGATGAAAGAGCTTGGATTTCTGCCTATCATTTTGCTGTGGTATTCGATTAATATATATATATATATATATATATATATATATATATATATATATATATATATATATATATATAACTTTCAAGACCTTACCACTTGGTTGTGACACACCACAATAGATTAACAACAGAGCCGTATTCTGTAATGAGGGCTGTATCTGGAGACAAAAGCTTGACTTTGTCCACTGTTGCATTTATATTCCTCAACTGTTGGATCAAGGGTTGTTAAAATGTTTCATGAAATGTGTTTCTTCATTTACCTATACTAAAAGCTCAACAGCAGCGCGATTTTCCAAGGCCAACCACTCATGCATAAAGTGCCATACATTTTAGCCTGGTAAACACTCCATAGCTTCGTGAGTATCAAAATTCTCCCTTTACCAATGCCTCCTCAGTTCAAGTCTTAGGACTTATTTGGCCTTCCTCTTCTGTTTCCAACACTCTCTCAATCATGCTTTCATGCTTTTCAATACAACCTCAAAAACACTTCGACCAATCTCTTAATTTATAATAGACTTTTTACCTCATTTTCGTCAATATAAATCTTCATATTATTCATCGTTTCAGTTACTGATCCGAATATATTGCGCAAAAATTTAATCTTAAAACATAATCTGTTTTTTTTTATTTACACTTTATATCCGTATCTCGCCTTCATAGATGGCTTAACACTCCCCACTTACAGTCAGCCCAAGCTTCCAGAGAGTCCTCTTGCAAATCTATAATACTTTTTTTTTCCTTGTTTTAAAGTGACTCACCTTTCCTCTTATTCTCTCATCACGTTTTACATTTTTTCCTAAATATTTGTATATATTATTACCCCGTTCTTTACCAACAGAGCATTCATATTCCATTTTCCTGGTTCCGAAACGATCATGGGTTTGTCTATTTAAAAAATATGCTATTAGACTTAGCTGTTCTTTTAGGGGCGTATGAATGAAAAACAAGGACATAAAGTTCTTTGCAAACTTATATAATGCACGTCGAAAGATAGTACTCACAGCAGCCATCTTCTCAAAGGGAAATTCTGCCGGCATAGAAATTAATGGGAAAAACAATTGAGAATATAAAGAAGCTGATAGCACTCTCCTCGAAGATTAGCTTGTTATTACTTAGAGAGAACAACTAAAAAAAATTTTATCGAGAGAATTACCTTTTGATTGTCTTTTCCATCTCGATTCCTGCAATATAAAGTTGAAAGCTATACATAGGCGCCAAATATGACAGAGAGAGAGGGAGAGAAGTAATTGTCAAAAATACTTCTCAGCATACAAGTATTGGTGACAGTAGCAACATCAGAATATATATATATGCTTAGGAATGCAACGTTATCAGCCTGATATTTACAGTCTCAATCCCATCATTCCATACACACGGGCAAACAAACTGTCATCGCTTTCTTTTCGTTGAATGTCCCCATTCATTATCATAACCTTTTTGTCTTTTATCATTGTAGAAATACTAAGTAATGTTTGATCCAAAGCCCACGATTGCCAGGAAAATGGGAGAGTCTTAGATGGCCACATAAAGAACACGTGCATCTGCCGAAATCTGTTTCCACTATATTTCACTTTTTCTTATATTCTCTCACTCTTCACGTTTGTCATCGTCTCTTTCTTTCCCGTCTGGTCGTTTGCCCCTGGAATCACAGTTTATTCTACCTACTTGAAATACGTTATCATCTCTATGGGTAATTATGTCTGTGCCTTGTATAGACTTTTGAAGATCATCTGGTGCATGTGGCTGTCAAGTCGGTTTTATAATTGATAGTAGGGAACAAGAGTGTGAAAATAAAAATTTGCATTGATCCAACGTTCACAATATATTCTATGTTATTGGCATTGTGGTCAGTTTGACTTTCAGGGCCAACTGGTACATTTAACAGGACCTTGAGCTACTTGTTGCATCGAAGATGCGCATGAATTTATAGAAATAATAGGTAAATTCTTTAGGTATTAAAAATTATCTACGTGAGAAGATTAAGCTGACAAGTGTTATCACATATACGAAATAAAGTAACTCATGGAGAACATATTCATAATCAGGCAGATTCAGTGAGCTTCCAGATTAACAGCGTTTTCAGTGCGAGATAATAAATTACCAACGAAGTACTTCTCTCAGTAGGTTTTTTTTTACAGCCTGAGAAGAGAGCAATGGTTTAGAAACTGAAAGACAATTATTTCTTAAAGTTTGTGGATCGTCAAAGCATTGCTTATATTATATTTTGACCTGAGGCCTCTGTTTTGAAAGCCCTTTTCACTTCTTGCTATCAATATACAAATATATTTCACAGGTCCACTCCTGATACACTTCTTCTAAGAACATATACATACATACCCCTATGCTGTTGCCTTCGCAAAGCGTAACTTCCCCTCAGTAATTGTATGTAATGTTGTAAAGTGTCTGCATTATACTCTGATTCCATATTACAGTTAGCTTAGAGTTATGTTTAAATAATGTATGTCCAGAATTCACAACAGCATAATTAAAGTTAAGAAAGAACGTAGAGTAAAAAGAGAGGTTAGCTTTGTTTCCAAAAGCAGACGTATTACTCATCACTTGAAGCCACGTAATTTTTTTTAAACAGCCAATCATACGATGCACATGACTGTCTTCAACCATTTATGTCCAGAAACCCAAGTGATGATTCCACAATGTTGCGTAAGACCGTTCTAAAACTTTCTTCAGACCAAAAAGTTTGGCTTATGATCACAAAGATTCTTCATTTCATTTTAGTAATTAGAGATTCTTTTGTTGTAAAACTGTTTAATATTACTGATAAATTAACTCTAATCTCTCCAGATCTGTTAAAAGAGAATAATTATTTACTGTCTTGTTAGTAATTTAATTGTGATATAGAAATAATATCTCGTTTGGAATTGCTGTATCGTCATTGTCGTGGAAGTGACGATACTATGGTTGCCACCATATTTCAATAATTATATCTTTCATATTAAGAGAATTTTATACCCGTGTAATAATAAAGATTATTTGTAATTTAGCTTTCTCTCTCTTTCTCGTTTTGAAAGAGAATTATTAAGATTAATAGCAGTGTCTAGACCCAAAATGTTTCGTAGTCATTCAGCCATTTTTCGGGGAGAATTTCACAGATCAGTTAGTTTCAAAAGAGGAGAGGTTCATTCTTAAACTTAAATGCACGCTGTAAAGAGATGCTAAAGGTCTCTCTCTCTCTCTCTCTCTCTCTCTCTCTCTCTCTCTCTCTCTCCTTTCCGACCGAGAGAAATTATGATTTTAACATTAACGTAAAGATTTTGTATTTACATGGTCACTCGTAACTTTTAGATTTATTTAATTTCTTAACAACATAGTGATTATTTATGTAATCTGAACAGACAGTGTAACCGTGTTTTGTTAACGACGCCTGTGAAAGAGTTTAGTGAATTAGGAAGCTGCAGAAAAAGGAAATCTGGTACCAGGTAAAGTGTTATAACAAGTTTTAAGTGCACTTAAAAATATTTACAGTGGTCAAGTGAAATTATGTAAGTTTTTACACGTTGCAATTTTTTTGTGTTCTGTATATTGTTCTTTTGAAGTGTTTATTTCATGTTCTGTGTTTAATGTGGTTAATACTTCCTTGGTGTTTTTGAAATTTTAGTACTTCCCACATTTTTCTGTTTACTTATTTTTGCATTCACAATTTGTTTGATTAACTGAGGTGCTTCTTAATGATTTATTATTTCATACTTGATTTAATGTAATACTAGTAAATTAATTTGAATTTACTTAGATTTCTTTTTCAAATTTTAATTGATGCTTAAGTGTGTGTGTGTACAGTACACAGAAATACCTCGATCTTACGCAATTCGAGTTGTGCGAATTTCCAGACTTCTGACAATCATGAAATCCTTGAGAAACCCTGCAGAAGAGTTTGTGCTACCCCTGCAGAAAGTGTTTGTTTGAACTATTTTATGTTTTCATGCCAATAAGTGTAAAATCGGTATAGAAAATCTATATTACAGTAATATAATTTAAGTACATTTGTAATTCTCTTCTCTCTCTCTCTCTCTCTCTCTCTCTCTCTCTCTCTCTCTCTCTCGTTTGTAGTTACCACTCGCATATTTTTACAACTTGTTTTTGAACATATATGTTTACTTTATTTTATTGAATTGTGTACCTTTGTTATAACTGTGACTTATGAAGTTTACCTAGTGATGCAAAGAAAGCATCTCTTACTCTGTCAATGAAAAAGAACATGACATCCCATGAATTAGAGGTATACGTATGTACTACTATAAATGTGCTATTGTGACAAATGCAGTATCCTTTGAATTATTGTACTCTATTTTTACATCAACCACTTATTTCTTTTTTGAGGGTAATGTATTAAACTGACTAAATGAAATTACAATGACTTTAATTTCCTTTAAAGTTAGCGTGATAATTTGGGAGCATAATTAAAGGCACATTTAGTACTCAAACTCTAGAAATAAACATTATTTTTACATTTTTCTCTCACTTTGCTTGCCCTGCCACTCGCCCATCTTTGCAAAACTGCCGGCGTCTGATACAAAAAGCTGAGAATTAAGCCAGAAGTGGCTGGAGAGCAAACTTAAGTTAATAAAAGACGCCACCAAGAGAAACTCGTCCTCAGACAGTCCTCAAACGTGCCCTAGACCTTTCCAAGTTTGGAGCTCCTCTTATTTGCAGGGCTGCCCACTTGTCCCCCTGCCCTTGTGTTTCATGTGGTTGCATTCTGGACATTCTGGACCGTACTTGACAGCATTGGAGTGAATTTCCCTTTCTTCATCGGCGCCATTCAAGAAGCGGAAACCAAACACGGTAAAGTATGGGTGTAGTTGGCGGTCACTTCTGACTTTTTCTGAATTTTTTCTCATCTTTTTGCTTGTGTGAACATTAGTAGCTACCCCTTGTTATCCCCCCACAGCCGTGCTCCCCTGTTTTACGAAACTAATCTAATTTAAGCTCTGTGGTTCCATTGAATGAGATCTACCAGTGCTCATTGCTTGAATGACCTCCCAGTATTTGCAGTCCCCTAAAGAATTTACTAAGGGAGATAATGGAAGTCACTGTCTGTGTTTTACACACTCCCATTCAATGCAATAACTCTCTGTAAAGTAAGTAAGTCATTTCTTGCCCTTTGAGGAAATTCTGATAACGTAAGATTTATATTAAGCAAGTCAGAAGACTTTGGCGGCATCACTACATTTGATCAGTCCTTTGTGTGTCACACGTGTGTTTATAGAGAAATCCCTTGTTTCATGTATCCTATCACCTTCATGCTTGCTGTGAGAGGTGGCTCTTCTTTATCCTACACTCTGGGCATACTACATCCATATTTGGGCTCCAAGTCCTCAACACGTGTCGGTAACCCGGCCGCGTGATTTCAGTGCTATAAGCAGCTGTTTTCTCAGTAATTAGTTGGGCCTTGAAAGTCCTAGAAATTCAAGTAACTTATAAATATATCCTCTTTAAATTTGACCCTTAGAGTTTTCCTTACATTTTTTCCCTTGAAATCTAATCTCCGCCCTAAACCGTAAATTTCTATTCATAAACTAGACATCATAAGGCCTTCCTTTTGATTAAATCAGATGCATTTAACTGTTGTCTAAAGCAAGAAGAGTCTAGATTTATGAAAGTGGCGACCTATGCGAAGAATCTCTGTCAACAATTAGAAACTGATAGAGTTGATTTCACGAGAAAAAACGGACCTCAAATCCCAGCGTCATTAAGCCCATAACAGGGATGGTGTTGTTGTTATTCAAGTTTGAGGTATTCATTGTTAGGGGTAAAACCAAATTTTGATTGCCATCTTTTCAGTCAGAGGTAGGAAAAGCTCAGGATTGCATGCGTACCAAAGTTTTTGGTACGAGAGAGAGAAGTTTCAATCACTAATCTTAGCTTTTTTTCTGTGCTATACATGAAAGCATGAGCTAGCTAGGAAGTGTTATAATTGCCAAGAAACAGTGCCAGATTTCCTTTGCAAAAAAGAAATCGCCAAAATCTCTTGTCGAAAGAGATTGTTAGCTAGGCTAACAATCTCTTTCGACAAAATCTCTTTCGACAAAGACTGCTCTGAGCTCGTTTCTAGTTTAGCGCATAAATAAGATTTTGTGCTGTTTAACGTTAACGCGACGAGTCTGCTCTCTCTCTCTCTCTCTCTCTCTCTCTCTCTCTCTCTCTCTCTCCACGTGGCTGACTAGTAGGAAGAAGTAGGCAAGGAATAGGCAAAATGCGTTAAAGCTACTCCTCGGGAAGGATTGCCTGTAAGGAGTCAGTAGGAAGAACCCCATTACATTGAATTTTCATAAATTTTTTTCTCATTTTCTCTTTGAAGAAGTATTGCTTTAAAATAGCTAGATAACATCATATGAGATTATTTCTTCCTTTGTAAGTCTACGAATAAAGGAAAACTTTTACTTTAACTTTACTGAATTAACAAAATAAGCAATAGCATTTCATACCAGTGAAGTAGGAAAGAACAAGTAACAAAACAAACAATCTATTTTGGTTTATGGGCAGCGACCCTTCTGCCCACCTCACGTGAATGGGCCAGTTAGTCAGCGACGAATTAGCTCAGGCGACAAAGGAAAGAATTTGATTATTCACATAATCGTGAAATAGGACAAGGGAACCAGGGAGAAATTGCGTAAGCAATGAGGACAAGAGCGTCTTATGGTTTGTACTGCTTATCACATTCCCACATCATTTTTCATATTACCCTAACTCAAGCCCAAAGATTTTGATTGGTTGACTACTGAGCAAATCCATCCACATCACCTTGGAGGTATACGTTCCATATTTAAAATTATGCAATTGAAAGCTATTTTTGCGTCTTTGTAACGCTATATTTTTCATAAACATATCTTACTCGCATCATAGCATGCGCGTGTTTCCCATCAATCTTGGAGAAAGAGGCGGTCATTAATGTTAATACTATTTTTATTTCTTAAGACGGACAATTCTGCATTTTATGTATGTGCCTATCTTGTCACGGTGAGGGATTGCTTTTATTTTTATAGTCATCGTGACCAATAGATCCGTATTTGCAAATTCCATTACAGACTGATTGAGTGTTGATATTCTACCAGTCCGTGCGGCCAATATTTTTGCGCCCTCAAGACGAATAGTTAATCTGTTGACTGTCGTTCTGTGGAAATTAATTGCACAGATTTTGTAATCCCTCTGATAGGATCTTACGTCCTAGAGGCATGCCATTCCACCTTGTAGAATCAAATTGGCGTTATTCCGTCCTTCAGGGATACCATTCCCGGGCAGTGCTTGGTTATTCCAGACCCTAGAGCTGACATGTTCTCAGGTTTATGCCTGCCATTCCTGGAACCCTCGGCCCCATTCCTAGTCCTCCCCAGGGACTGCAACCCGAGGGCTTAGTGCCTGTGTTACCCTTTGGAATTCCCGTTCGTGCACTCACACCCCAATCCTCCAAGATGGTGAACCACCCTGTGTTAGCGGAAATTAAAGCTTTTACTGAAGCAGGGAAAACCATGGGATTAAGGGGACAAGAATGAGCTACCTGGGTAGCTGGGGAGAGGGAAAAAGTACGGGTGGAAAAGGAGAAGGAAAGAACAGAAAGGGGAAAAAAAGGGAATCCCAAGAGAAAAGAGAACAAGTTGCAAGAGCAGAGAGAGAGATGGAAAGCGTGGAGAAGGTGAAGGAAAGAGTGGAGAAGAAGTAAAGAGTGGAGAAGGAGAAGGAAACAGCAGAAAGGAAGAAAGAAAGGGAATTCCAAGAGAGAAGGGGAGCAGCAGAAAGTACTCACCAACTGGCTATGGCCAATGCTGGCATGCAGCCCTATACATCCCGGTCACCACACTTTACGCTTAGTAGCATGGCACCCTCATCTGGCAGTGCCCCTCATCTGGCAGTAGAACGAGTCCGAGCCGGAGGCCTGGCTCGGCCACGTAGAGACGGTCCTGAATAACTTCCAACCTCCTCCCACTGAAGTAGCCCTCATCTTGGGAAAACACCTCGAAGGCAAGGGCCGTCGCCTTCCAAACCTTCCCCTTTCATGAGGAGATCTTGTTCGCGTAAGGGAGGCCCTTGACAGCATCAGGCAGTACCATGCTCCGCCTCTCATGGACGTTGAGCCATTTTTTCATCCTCTTACTCTGCCAGGGACGGCCTCACAAACTACCCCGGAGTCGGTCACCCCAAATTGGGAGCCCGTAAGCACCTCCTCGTCACTTTCCTTAACAGCTAACCAATCCAGGTGTAAGGACTCTGCCGACCTTCAGTTAGCTGAAGAGACATCAGAGACTGAGTTATGCAGCGTTAAGCACGGGGTGAATACCATTGTTCCAACTATTGCAGCAGTCGAAACCGATGCTATTACAGCATCTTCCGTGGACTTGCGTCTTTCAAGTCCCCCCACGCCGTCATCAAACCGACCTCAGAGAACTCAAAGGAAGAAAGGTACAGGACGCCGAGGATTCCAGAAACCTTGGAGGAATCCATAGGCTCTCTCTGTACTAGTGCCGTGGCACAGTGCCATATTCTTTTAGCGAATTCTGGCCCTTCTCCATCCAGAGGAGAGTGCCTGATGCTGCTCCTTCCACTGCCTTCTTATTCCTTTTTTGTAACTGGTTCTATTTTGTACTTTCCATATCCTCTCCTATATAATTTCTCTCCTTCTCTATCATCGCATCTTAGGCACCTTTCCCTACAGCATGCTCTGCTTAGATGGAGCCCACTCACCAGCTATTCCGGCATATTCCGAACTACTATGATGGCATTCACTTCTAGCTTCTAGCCCTTTAAAGGTCCCCAGACTTATCACCATAAGTCCCACAATTAAGGGAAATTTGAACAAACTTTTAGCAAGATAGAATGCTATATATTTAGCTTGGCCTACTAAGGCAATAATGTTTAAAACAAGGCTCCATTTTGTATATTATCCGTTTATCTTATCTTAAGTGTGTGATCAATAATTCCCTACTCTCTATTAATTTTGTGTTTTGTTTATTCTCCACCAAGAATCACTCCCATCTCTGTTAGTCCTATCTTTATTTTTTATTCTACCCGTCTGGCACCAGGTCAATTATATTACAAAACCGCAGGGTCCCTAACACCACTGAGAAATGTATCATTAATGCCCTTTCAGGGCCAATTAACAGCATGAACTGCCTTAAATAGACGGTATTCATATATGATAGAACTAAGTTTATTACTAACCCTTGTGGAATAAGGTTAGAATAAAAAAAGATTAGTGAGATAATAGATGGCATTCATATATAACAGAACTAAGTTTATTACTAACCCTTCTAGAGTAAGGTTAGAATAAGTAGAAGATTTAGTGAAATAAAATTATATGCTCACCCAGCTATTACAATTAGTTAATATTTCATTCAATTAAAATAATTGTGATAAGTGTATTAGCTAATCTTTGAGAATAATATGCCTGGGCAAGGTAATATTCAGTATTTACATTAAAATGATTACGTTTGATTTATTGCTGTTCACTTGTACCTTAAAAAACTTTCTGAAGAGAACCATGAGTAATCGTAAATTAGTAAGAATATCTTGCAATACGCCAAATAGCAAAGTAATACACTGATAACTTAAGAGAATTACTTTATTGCAAAATGGCCTTTCGCCAGTATAACCCGTCTAGGGTTGAAATGACTCTTAAGTTGGGGAGGTATTATATATTTTCCCATTTTGCCACTCACTTGTCACTTGTTCTGCAGCTCGCCTGTCTTTGCAAAAACTGCCGGTGTCAGATACCAAAAGCTGAGAATTAAGCCAGAAGCCACCGAATGGCAAACCAAAGTTCATGAAAAAGGTCACCAAGAGAAACCCGGCCTCAGACATGCTCAAACACTTCAAAAAATCCCCAGACCTTTCCAAGTTCGGAGCTCCTCGTATCTATAGGGCTGTATCTTTGTCGCCCCTGACCTTGTGTTTCACATACCTGCATTCTGGATATTTTCGACCATATTTGATGGTACTGGAGTAAATTTCATTCTTTCCAGGGACCAAACACTGTAATGTACCAGTGTAGTGGCTGTCACTTCTGACTCTTTTTCTTAAATTTTTCTCATCTTTGTGCTTGTGCAAACGTTAATAACTAACTACCTCTTGTTATCCTCCCACAGCCATGCTCCCCTGTTTTATGAAACTAATCTAATTTAAGCTCTGTAGTTCCCCTGAATGAGATTCACTGGTGCTCATGGCTTGAATGACCTCCCAGTATTAGCAGTAGCTATGAGAATTTACTAGGGGAGATAACAGAAGTCGGTGTCTGTTTCATACCCTCCCATTCAATACAGTTACTTTCTGTGAAGTAGTTCAGTCATTTCTTGCCCTTTGAAGGAATTCTGAGAATGTAAGATTTATACTAAGCAACTCGGAAGACTTTGGTGGCATAACTGCCTTTGATCAGTCCTTTGTGTGTCACACGAATGCGTGCTTCTAGAGAATGACCTTGTTTCAAGTATCCTATTGCCTTCATCCCAGCTGTGAGAAGTGGCTCTTCTTTATCATATATGCGCTCAAAGTCCTCAACACGTTTCGTTAACCCGGCCACATGATCTATTTCTCTGTAATAAGTAGGACCTTGAAAGTCCTAGTATGTTGAGTAACTTGTAAATATATCCCTTTAAATTAGATCCTTAGAGTTTTCATCACATTTCCTCCCTGAACTCTAATCTTGGCCCTAAGCCACAAATTTCTGTTCATAAACTAGACATCATAAGGTCCTCCTTTTTATTAAGTCAGATGCATTTAACTGTTGTCTAAAGCAATGAGACCCTAGATTTATATATATATATATATATATATATATATATATATATATATATATATAAATATACACATACAATTGTAATAGCCACAATGTCCTCTTAACGTCTTGAATTCTTTGCTCTTTTTTTTTCTGGATATGCTTGTCACTAGAAAGCCTGAAGATCCATTTTCAAAGAAATTTGAAAAAATTGTGATGTTTGGTAACGGGAAACAAACCCAGGTCCCATAATCACAAAGACGTCACGTTGCCGACCTGACCACCAGAAGGATTAAAAGTCAACTCCCTCTCATACATACATATGCATACAAATATGCACCTTTAAATACTCAACGATGTACATCGTTTTCAGATGTACTTATTTGAGTTAGAATACACCCATCCTCACCATCTGAAAACGACAGGTACGAGTATATGTATGTATGAGAAGGAGTAGACTTTTAATCCTTCTGGTGGTCAAGTCGGCAACGTGACCACTTTGTGATTATGGGACCTGGGTTCGTCGTCCGGTACCAGACATCACAATTTCCTCAAATTTCTTTGAACATGGATCTTCAGTCTTTCCAGTGACAAGTGCATCAAGAAAAAAAACAGAGTTCAAGAAATTAAGAGGGCATTGCAGCTATTAAAATTGCATATGTATCTGGTAAAAAAGGGACCAGTAGATTCAACATATATACTGCTTGATCGGCCTCCTGATATTAGCATTACTAAGGTAATTTACTGAAGGAGATTAAGCAAGTTTGTGGTTGTGTTCCCATCCTCTCCTCCTCCGTACAAAAACGTTTTGATTAGTAATTCAATTATTCCTTGCCCTCTGAGGAAGCTCTGAGAAAGCAAGATTTATATAAAGCAATAATAAAGTGTTAGCAGCATCTCCGCACACCCTGTTATGTCTTGCAAATGTGCAAGACACAAAAGAGTTGAAAATGTGCGGAAATGCCGCTAACACTTTACGGAGGAGGGGGAGAATGTAAAGACAACCACAAACTTACGTTATCTCTTTCAGTAAATTCTCTTAGTAATGCTAATATCAGGAGGTCGATCAAGCAATAAGCATTTGTACACCACATTCAAGGGAACCACAGCTCTTAAACCAAAGTATCTTATAGAAAAAGGGAGCACAGCTGTGAAGGGACTGAAGAGTCACTATGGAGGTTTGCACAAGCACAGACACAGGAAAATAGCAGAGGGAAGTAAAGTAAAAGTAATACAGAGACTCCCACTAGAAACCCGCACTTACCGTCGTTATTGCTCGCAGAATCCCTCTCTCTCAGGCACGGATGGAGTTGGTAACTTCGTCAATTAGTTTTGAAGGCCAGGCGGCAGCACATGAACAAGATGAGGACCCAAGGTGGGGGTCTGGGGAGGAGCAGTCTGGACTTGAGTCCGGAAGGCTGACTGAACGAATTAGACTCGTTGTTTGAGATTGAGCTGGAATTATGCCAGCACGGGCCCTTGCTCCTAGAGCAGCCCGTAGGACTGCTTCTTTTCCATTGCCAGCTTATATGCCTCGGCGTAATAGCAACAGGACGGCCATTTTCTGTACGTGTGGGAAGAAGGGCGGCAGAGATAACGGAGAGAGGTTAGAGTAAATGTGAGATTCATAGAAAGTAGAGAAGCCATGGGTGTTTATGCGTTTACTGGCGATGGAGTGGCAAAAGGGGAACATTCATATTATATATATATATATATATATATATATATTAATATATATAATATATCTATATATATATCATTGAATATGTTTTTGCGCGGTCTCAAGGCCACAGTTTGATATTTTACGTTTTATCTATATGTTGCGTGGATCTTCAGTTTAACCCCTTGATTAACGTAGATCCCCAAGGAAATTCATATATATATATATATATATATATATATATATATATATATATATATATATATATATATATATATATATGAATTTCCCTGGGGATCTACGTTAATCAAAGGGTTAAACTGAAGATCCACGCAACATACCTTAGATAACGTAAAATATTAAACTCTGGCCTTGAGAACAGGCAAAAACATTCAATTAAATACGGCTGGAGGCCTGCTTCAAATGTTGAATGCTTGGGTAAACTCTGAAGTTTAACATAAATAATTACATTTTCAATAGAAAATCATATCGCAAGGATGGTTAGCGTAAATGGGACAAAATACAACAGTCCCCCACTACAAGATAAAAGAAGCAATGCATGTGGTTTTCATGAAGGGAACCCAATAAAAGCCCATTTCAAAGGGCGCCGTAAAGACATGGTGTAGTGGAGAAGCCGATATTGCACACAAGGTGATGCACAGAAACCTCAGCTGACTAACTCCTAATCTAAAGTAATCGAAAACACCTATGATTACTTCTCTCGGAGTAGCAAAGAGGGCGCCTGGAAATGAACTCGATTTTGGTAATTCATAATTCAACAATTTTATGTTACACTTCACTTAAATGGTTTGCAGCTTGAAACAGCACAAACAAAAAGGCAACAGAGTTCTCACTGTAGGTATATCGCACAATGAAAAGGAAACAGACAAAAACGGTAGTAGGCTAACATCGATGAGAGTGACTAAGATCTTAAAACCAGCACTTTACTGTCGTTAGAGAGTTATTCCTCGTACTTCAGTGCTCGTTACAAAAATTATACTAGGCCCACAGTAGCCACACGACAGTAGTCGAGCAATAGATATACTCTACTTAGATTTCCAAAAGGCCTTTGACCAAGTCCCACACAAGAAACTGATGACAAAAGTTAGAGCTTTAGGAATTGTAGGAGAAACAGCAGACTGGGTCGAAGACTGGCTAACTTATAGAAAACAGAGTCGTAATAAATGGTGAAGAATCCGCATGGGCAGATGTGAAAAGCAGAGTTCCCCAGGGTTCTGTCCTTGGCCCTCTCTTGTTTTTGATTTACATTAACCCTTGGATGCAGACATCTCTTGCTATGACACCAATGCAGAAGGTGGGTCTCTCAGTCCCTTCATTCAGACTTTTCATATTGGTAATAACTAAAACGATTTAAACAATTGTTTTATTCCTGAATATTTATCATATGAAGTACATATTTAAGACAAAAATAATTAAATTCTTGTCCAAATTCAGTACATAAAATGTACTTTTTGAAAAACAATTCCACTGAAAAGATTAAAAAAATTGAAAAATTTATATTTGAAATTATATCTTGATAAGCATTCATATTGTTACGACATTTTTATAAAAAAAAAATTATTTCATTCGATGAAAGATGTAAATTAATAATTAATATACCGAAATTAACACCTTACAGTGATAGCAGATTTCTATGAAACGCTGCACTAGAGGATCTACAGTTTTTACGGCGCTGCCTACTACACTCTAGACTTGGCATTTAGAACATACAATGTAGCTGTGCTCTCTGCAGACATGGCTTTGGCATTTCTTGCAAGTTGTTGCACTTTTACGATCTTTTTTGCTTGGACAGTTGTGACGCCTCTTCTTCCACACTTTTGTTTGTTGAGAGGATCCCTCAGCTGGTTCGGTTACCACTCCACATCTTTCCATGGAACATAATACAGCTTTTGGAAGATTTGGGACTGATTCCAGTCGTTCTGACTTATGTGGAATAACTAACTCTTTCACGAGTTCTTTTATAAAAAGTCGACGTTTGTGTGACTTGTTTGGGTGGAAGTCTGGATGTTGTGAAATAAAAATTATATAAGCATCTAGACAGGCAATGTCTATCATATTGTACCAAAGAAACCATTGGCCATCTTCTTGTTTGCCTTTTGCATGAATAGGTTTGGTCCATCACATCAACCCCACATTTTGTTTCATTGTAGAAGGTAATGATAGATGGTTTTTGTTTCTTGCTATCCTTGTCAATCTCTTTATCATGATGCATAGTACTATGCAGTATTACATTTTTCTGAGTTGGTTTTTTCTTTGGTATGTAGCTGACCATTGTGACATCATTCTTGAAACCAAATTCACTACTGTAAACTTCACGATTCTTTGCACTTTTCATGATGTTAGGAATATCGGGCTTGTTCTGGCGTAATGTACCAATGACAATTGTTTTTTCAAAAGGGCCTCTGCTAGTGGTACACTAGTGAAAAAGTTGTCAGTGGTATGTTACGACCTGTATTTCTAAACTGACTGCACAGCTGTAATACAATTTTTGTGCCAAGGTTTTTACAAACATCTTCCCCAGGCTGACGTCCAGTGTAAATAATTCCATCAAACCCAAAATAACTTCTGGAATCACAAACCCAAAATATCTTTATTCCATATTTTGAAAGGAACGAGTTGCTCATCCACTGTCACGCAGTCACTAGGGATATAAGATTTTCTACAATTTACAATGAACTGGTCCCATATATATCTAAAAACAGCTAGATGATCATTTTGCAAACGGAATTCTCTTGTTCTTTTAACATAAAATCTCATGAAACGCCTAAATTCCTCAAGTCTTTCAACGGACATTGTTGCCTTGTAAATAGGGTTAGAAATTGAAAACATCAGTTCCAATGATCTTCAAGGACGCTAAAAACAAGAACTAAAAACTCAAGTTCCAATGATCTTCCAGGATTGTTGATACTATTTTGTAAATTACATATCTGTAAATAACGTGATTTCATATGCATTTTTAGAAAAAAAAATTTATATTTTATTTACAGTGTTATACCTATAATTCAACGAAAACATAATATAATCTGAAGATTATTCATGTATCAATTAATATCTGAAGTGGAAATAAACGAAAGAAAAGAGTAAAACTGTTACCGGGTCTCAAGAGACCCAGTTCCTGCAAATTACGCATACACATTGAAATTATGCACCTGTCCCAAAGACCTTAATATATTTGGTGTTTTGCACTAATTAACATATTTTATGATAAATTTTCAAGGATCACATGAAATATGAATGCTCTCACATGAATAGAATGCAGCGTTATCAAGATACGAAAAACCGTCCGGGTCCAATAGACCCATTCCTGCATCCAAGGGTTAATGAGATTGATGTAGGCTTAACTAGCAGGATAGCCAAATTTGCAGATGACACCAAACTACTATGAGATTCAGGGCCTCTGTAACACGGTATTTTGGACTATGCTTTTTATCAAAGCATCGGATGTAGCTGAAAGTTGACATATGCATATTTTACAACCACACACAAATTTTGTCAACATTATTAATAACCTAAACTTGATAGTTTTAATTTTTATAAAGTAAAAATTATCGAGCCGACGCCATGGCCAATGATTACGAGCCAAGAGTCGAAAAACATTCATTACGTAAGCAAGGTAAACACCGTTTTACGAAATGTTGCCCCGCCTCTCCGCCAGACAGAAACTTCATTCACCTTGTTCCATCAGCTCTGAAACCCATAGCAGTCAAGAATGGCTAACAGGATTTGGAATTTTCCCCGTGGTTGCAAAACTGCATTTGTCTTACGACTTGTAACTTTATACAGTCAAGAGAAAGCCCGTGGCCATACTTACTATAGCCTGAATAGGTAATTATTCAGTTTATAGTTTAAATCCAATGTTTATGGTCTGATTTGTATTTAGTGTAACGTAACTATATACTTGTAATGTCATTCAAGATTTTGAACATTTCCATTAACTATTCACTATGCCACCAAGAGAGAGAGAAAGAGAGAGATTGTATGTAATCAGCCTTTATATAACTATTTTTGTTAAAATAAGATTTTTATCCAAGGTAAATACAAGCTTATGTGTGGTAAAATCTCCAGCAGACCAACAGATCATCCGATATTTCTTCCTCTTCTTCTGTAGGCCGTACGGCATGTTGGATATAAAGACTTTATGAATGGCGGAACGATACATAGATGTGGGTGGGGTGCTAACGTAGCAATACTACTGTAGTAATAGCAGTAATATACATGAATTAAACGTTTAGGCCAACTGCTGGGATCCTTGAGGATCATTTAGCATTTCTTACAACTGCTCGAGAAATGAGTTTTTATAGCCAGAAGTTAAATTTTCTAATCCAACAATGCCCATGATAGCCTTCAGTGTTATCCTGAATTATAACGAGGCCAAAGTGGGTGGAGCGTCGTGAAGTCATCATTCTGACGATAATTATTGGTGAAGGTTTAAAGCCAAAACCCGGTACCGGCTATTTTTTTTCAGTAAATAGGTAGATAGCCAATAAATAAAAATTGCTTGACATTGGATATAGCAGTTATCAAATCAAGCTTGTCTACTATGTTTTTGAAAATTACCAACTATTCCCTACATCTTGTCAATCTGATTGTGACCTATAAAGTTTGTTCATTATGACAATTATCAGTGGAGAGCCTTCAGAGTTCATAAAGGTGTACTGCTTTGCTTGTATTTAAATTTGTATGTCAGTGTTGCCAGAGGTCTAGCCTTCGTTACGTATAGCCAATCATCCATCGAGAAGAGGGAAGAAATGCTGTCATAGGTTACGTAACGAGTGCGTTCGAAACCTTTTCTCTGAGTAAGTTGGCCCGCCTTCAAAAAAAGTCACTTTTACATTATAAGTACAAAGTATATTCAACCTACGTAATGCAGAATACAGACAAAATTTATGTGTAGATATAATGTGTATTCTGAATAAGCGTTAT
>NC_087201.1:42928917-42951417 GCF_015104395.2 Macrobrachium nipponense
AAGCACAGAAAGCATGGATACTTTGTTGGATAAATCCAACAAGTTTTAGATCTCCAAAGATCAACCATTTATGTTCCTGGTAGTTCAGAGCAGACAACAGACGTTCCATGCTTTTGTGGGATTCCTTCATTTCAACTTAGTGTCCAACAGGGATCGATGAAAACTTACTTCCATTATTCAGAAGAACTGCCTTGAGTCGTCTGTTAGATGAGTCAATGAAAAGTCTCCATTCCATAGCATCATACTTCAGATGAAGTAATTCAATCAGGTCAGCAATATTTTTATAGTAGACTAGTGAAGATGTTTCATCAAACGTGAAGAGTTTTCTAAATTCTCTCTCACGGTCCTGATACCAGTAGAATATTGTTCCCGGTGCCAGTAGACGCTTCTCTCGAAGACGAGAACCCAGTAGCTGGGTTCATGTCTCATGTCAGGTCATTGAGTTTGGCTTGGGTCAAAGGCACCGGTTGGTCGTCCTCTTCTTCCATGTATGCACCACACTCAGCTGTATCAGTCACGGTGACATTTGGTTCGGGAACATGAAGATCAGGGTCATGGGGGGACTGGATTTATGGAAGAAGAAAACATCCAGGGTTAATTGAACATGAATGCTTGTTCTTGCGATTGATGCCTTTCAGATTTGTCTGGTGAAAACTACTTGAAGTATAATAGTATTGCTGTGTCTCTAGCTCTGCTGATTGCCTTATTGCCTCGTTAGAAGGTAGTGCTATCATGGCACTTTATGTTGTATCCTCTGCATTGCTAAAGGTGTTGGCATAGTCCCTTTGGCCCCAAGCAGCTTCCACATTTTAGACCTGTACCCTAACTCCATTTCCACTTCCTTCCTTCCATCCTACTGTCCAACCTTGCTTGCTATTACTTTTTAGTGTAAATGTCGTTTTTTTCATATTTCCACCATTTGAACCCTGTAGATACTTTATCTCCTTTATTTTCTATAGATTTCTATCTTTCTGTCCAACCACTGCAACCCATCATTTCACTGTGTTGAGCACTGAATGGCCGAAAGTACTGCAGTTCTTGGATTGGCAGATTATATTTCATCATAAAAACAATTATTATTATTATATTATCATTGCTGCTAGATCTCTAGTAACTCTTAAGTCCTTATGGAGAAATACCCGACAGAAGGGGAGAGAGGGATAACCGCAGACTGAAGAGTCAGAGGGCGAGTTCAACCATTTACAATCTCACCTTGAAAGGGCTAGGTTTAATGCATTCCCAAGTAACACAGGTGGAGGTAGTAGCTGTTTTCCTGTTTTAATCTTAAGATTCAATCTAGCACCAATTGGGTTTTCGACCCTTCCCCTGGCGCACCTCTTTTTTTAATCCATTAGATACGAACACCCGTTGCTGCCCAAAGGGATGCTTCCAGCAAAAAACAAAGACCTTAAAACACTGGGATCACCACCCTTATCAGTTCAGTTCAGTTCAGTCCTCTCAGATTACCAGTGCAGTTCACACTTTGTCAACCAGTCGCACTGATCCCTCTGTAGGACGTGAAGCAGCTGGCTGGTGGTGAACTCAACTTTCTCACTTAAGCTGGCCCCTTTGTGACCCCTATGGCTGGGACACCACCCAAGAGTAGCATTGGTCATATTGGCATAAGGTTAGTGTGCAAGCAAAACCAGGAAGCAATGAAGGTACATGCCCCAGGAGGGAAATTGGTTAGCCAGTATCTTTATTGTTGATGCATTTATTCTTTCTCTCACACATGTCATCATCTCAGTATATTTTCGTCTCTTCAACTCAAACAGTGAATCTATCATCCCAAGGGGCAAACACCATGACAGTGCATAATGTTAATTCTCACCCCTTGATTGCAGTACAGCTAAGATTTCCCCCAAAACTCTTGCATTTATTCCATTATAGAGAGTGTAATCTCAGTGTTAGTCTTACCAGGAATTGTCTCACTTCAGGACTGTTATCGAAGCCATTACTAGCCTGGCTGTGCTTCTGTGTTCTTTATTACCTGAAGAATTCAACTATTACGGATGATATAATTATTGCTTAATTGGCTTGAAGGACCACTTGCAAGTGGCCAATATTCGTAATTGTAATGCTTTGTTCAATTCACTCAGTCATCGCTGTTGTGTAAGTTCCAAATAATTTAGTGAAAGTGTCCAGTTTCCTTGGTAATTTCTTCCATGTTGTGAATATAAATAGTGAATTACTGTTAAGAAGTACCCTTTCAAAGGCATTTGTATTTAGTTTACGGGCCTACAAGGGGTTTTGTAAGGCCAAGATAATTAACTTAAAGTATGATACTCAGTCCTGCTCCCCCTTTCCCCCCTCACTGACCTGTCAAATGTATCGCTGCGCTGTTATTACCCACATATGTACTTTTTTTTATTTGCACAAGGTTTTGATATCACTGTTAGGAAATCTTTCCCAATTACTTTTACATTTTGCAAATTACTTTTAAGTTAGAGAAAAAAACAACCATTATTATTATTGTTGTTGATTCAAATGTGTAGAGTAGAACGTGACTCTGCTATCAGTCTACTCATAACCACTACCTTGAGAATACCTGGCTGTAACCAGAAGAAACGTTGGCATTCAATCGATTTAATTTGACTAATGAATTTAAGGAAGATGTACAGCATATATCACTTGCTCTGAAACATAAGCCAAACCAATAATATTGCCTTTTACCTTGATAATATCCAGCATAGGCGTGTTACTAGCCAGTCTTAGCAACATTATTATTATTATTATTATTATTATTATTATTATTATTATTATTATTATTATTATTATTATTATTATTAGTATGGGATCTTCTTACAAAGTGGCAGTGTTTGAAATTATAGCCATTTCATCTATGTAGGTTTTTAATTTCCTTGATGATTTTCCTTCTCATCTGCTAGTAAGGGGTATACTAAGTCTCCGTGGTAGCTAATGAATTTATTTGTTTTGTCCACACAATGTCCCAGAAAACAAAATAATGTTTATTTACATGAAGCCAGCCATGTGCTGGCATGAACTAGTCATTTGTGAAATACAGTTACACAATTCATTTTCAATGAGAGGTTTTGCCTTATCGGTGTCACTGCCCATTTGGAATTATGATCAGTAGTCTGTAGCACTTGAAAGTCTTTGCTAATGTAGGTGCCTTCTCCTCCCCTCCAAATAGTTGGTGCCACTTGTGGGATACTTGGGTTGGCCAGTTTTAGTGTAGCTCCCCAGGAGGTGTAATGAGGGCATGCTGTATACTTTAGGAAGATGAGACTTGTGCTATTGCTGCATTACCATACACAAACTAAGCATACTGATCTTTTCTCTTCCCAAGAACTGTCTGAAGAAATTCTACCTCCCTAGCCATATTCAGTGTTGATGTTAGCTTCCATACCCCCATTATTGCCTCTAACGCTTGCTCTTTGTACTCCAAAAATCTCCACTCATCCCAATCTCCCTTCTCGTAGTTCCCATCCAAATAGATCTAAATCTTCCAACTCTTCTGGTGCCCACAGGACCCCTAGGGGTAGTGCAAAGGTAATGTCCAAGCCAACGCCTTTTCTTTATTATCTCATTCCATATTGAGGAACTCCCGTAATTTCATTCAAGGTATCATTTATAGTAATATCCTTAAAGCTTTGTTCTCAAACAGATAAACTCTTTTAGGTATCCCACTATTCTCATAGCACGATCCATCTTCATAAAGCAATACAGATAATATTAGTCGTTTACATTATACATTTGTATGCAATACTCATCGCAAAGAAAATCTATAATAAATATCAATGTTACTAAATATTTGAAGGATTTAACATCATTAATCATTTTTGCCATATAATGCTATTTCATTTTTCATGCATATGTGAGTTCTATTTCTCTTGACTATTTTGACGCAGTTTCATAAACAAGGTTTGTAAATCTTGTGGCGTTTTCCTGATAGAATCTGCATCATTAACGTGTTCTAAGTCTGTCAGGTTTCAAGCAGTAATTCAACCTAAACCTTCTCATCCACCTAAAAACTTTTTTCCTTGTAATACCTATGAAATGGGTAAACAGTAAAGATGAAGCAACATTCATTTGTAGCTCGCCGATTCACTAAGCAAAATCATCAACATTAACTTTGTATCTATTTGTTCCCAGGGAATTTCAGCTAGCTTTACATATTTAACGGTAATGCCATAGTGACGAAAATTCTACTATGGTTTAGGTTGTGGACGCTTTCCAGTACCTTCTCGTAATCAAATAAGACACAAGAAGGGTTGGGGTCGGGTGGTGGGGGGAGGATACATAAACCAGTCTTCTAAGGAAAATCCCAACTGTGAGTCCTTCAAACTGGCTGTAGAGGTGGTCTTGGTGAGTGATGAAAGGAGCCTTCTTATGCGCAGGCCTCCAAGATTGAGTTTTTGGCTTCTTCAGATGCATCTGTTTATGAAATGGTAGCATCTCTTTATGCCTTATCCATTAGGTGACCAATCGTCCCGCGGGAGTATTTTTGAACTGAGTCTCGACGCCCACGCATTCACTGTATTTGTGGAAGGACATGTAGAAATTCGACTTATGACTGGGCATGATCTATTTGAGACATATTGTTTAAGGAGCTTATAACGTCTTTTAGTCAACCAATAAGTTGGCATTGGGGTATAGCTTATGATAGGAGAAAACGGTGATGGAAGTACGGAGGTCTTCTTTTGGTAATGACCCTCTTAATGGCCTTGTTGATGTCTCACTGTATCTCTA
Source organism: Macrobrachium nipponense (assembly GCF_015104395.2). Lineage (NCBI taxonomy): Eukaryota > Metazoa > Arthropoda > Malacostraca > Decapoda > Palaemonidae > Macrobrachium > Macrobrachium nipponense. Next base: position 42,933,631 of record NC_087201.1, read on the forward strand.
CTATAGATTGTACGTTTTTCATTTTTTCTGGTTTCTCTAAACCCTCTGTAACGATCATCGAGGGGCTCGGCCAGTTTTGGCTGAAGGTAGTCACTTGATATCGAGGATAAGGCTCCAATAAATGAGGGACTTTAATCTTCAGGCGTTTCATCATCTGGGAAGGGCAGGATGAATTGAATCTCGAACAATATTTGTGTAATTCGATATTTCGGAACGTTATAATATAGAGTATCAAGTATATTATAGAAAATTAGTGTCACGGATATCATCAGATTAAAAAATCTGTTTTTCCTGTACTCACTTCCATTGCACAATCATTAGTGATGTGAGTGCTGGCCGCCACATGATACCTATTCAAGTTTTGTAAAAAATATTACCTCGTGCATTTCAACCCTTCCATTCTTCATAAGGAATTAATCATATTTACATAATTCATCATGTGATGAAAGTAGTGGACGTTTTATAAAGCTCTTATCGCCCAATCAGCTTTAATAAATTTTTGTGATATTATTTTCATTATTTGTGAGGTCGTATTGGATCCATACATTCCGCCTCCCATCATGAAGGAAATGCGTTCGTTCGTAGGTTCTGGTGTAGGATATATAAAATTTATATTAATAGAATTATGTTTCTTTTGAGTGACAATTAAAAACAAATACGTATCACTGTGAAGAATAAAACAGTATGAATAATATCATTCTTAAACTGTATTATTATTGTGGGATTTTGAAATTATACGAAGAATATAAGAATATCTTTCTATTATTGAGAAGTCAAGATATAGACAAATATAGAACGCGGTATTAGATAGTACTTGAGTAAATTGTTTATGAAATATTGTGATGATAAAGGCAGAAATAGCAAAAAACAAAGCAAGAAAGGATTTAAGGTACCGCCTTCCTACATTTATGTGTTGGCATTTCAGTTGATGGTTCTTATCATTTGTTTCAATCATGTACCATGTATCATGTATTAATGTTTAAGTTTCAAAGCAGATACGTAGCCTTATAGTAAAAAAAAATCGTAATTTACGAACTGACAACTTGTAGGTGGTATGAGAGAGAGAGAGAGAAGCGAGAGAGAGAATATTTTCCACAATATTGCAAGAAGCAAGAACAAAATAACTAAACATAGTTCTTTCATTTGGTGATTTAGTATAATTTTGTGGTTATTTTTTTAATAAAAACTTTCCATTACTTAGTAAGTATGTAAAAATAAAAAAACTACTGCAACAAAATTACAATAGTAGCACTGGAATAGGGAAGAATCAAGGAATGAAACACTGCATTCTCGTTAGCTCTGGGTATAATGCCGTTAGTGGCACACATTCACACCACCAAGGCAGTTACCGCTGCCACCACCAGAAATATCAGTGTTTCGACACCCACAGTCCCAACTCTGAAAAGAAGGTTCGAGTGCCTCTTAGCCCGGTGATTGTGTAATATTACCCCCACCTGTTGTGTACTGATGAGAAAAAGAAAACGAAAGTGAAGGCGAAATTATTTTAATGAAAATATATGATAACCACACCCCTGTCACAAACATTATACGCTAGTTGAAACAGCTTGCTAGTTTAACGATGTTGGAACACAACTTCTAATCAGGAGTATATTCGTAAGGGGAGTTCTCTGGAAAAGGCAAGAGCATTAGAGAGAAGAAAAAGTAAAATTCCAAAAGAGAAAAATTAAGAAAACGCGGACATTTACTACAGTAATTGAATAATATCAGAAATGAAGCTGTTAAAAGAGTATGTGAAAGGCACACTCAGATACCCTTCTCTCTCGGTCAACTAATTGTTGAGAGGTGGGGGAACTGGGCGTCGTTTGAGTTTGCAGGGCATTAGTAGGAAAAAAACACTAAAATTTTACTTTATAATTAATTTCATCCACATTTATAGATTTTTCTTCCTCCTCTTCGTTCATCCTCATCATCATACCTTTGAGGTTTTATTTTTCTTTGTGAAGTACATCCTTATTTGTTTTTCAGTAGCATAACTAAATATACTGTTAAGGCCATTTAACATTTCTATTATATCCACGTAGTAGTTACTCTGTCTTGTATTTTTGTTTGTTTGCAAACAAGCAACATTAAATTTCATAAGAAACTACATCAACTTCAAGAATAAATGTCACTAATTTGCACAAAAGCAAGTTACCCCGCTCATAATCAAGTATCAACGAAAATTCTCCAAACTGAATAAACCAATTTTAAACACCAAACAAAAGACATGCAAGCACATACATTAAAAAAAAACTATCGGACATTTTTAACAAGTTTCAACAAAAGATTCTAATGGCCGCAATGTGAAACCAAAATAATTTATTGATGATAAGTTTAGTGTCTGCATCCATGTTTAAAATACTTAAAATGTTTATTCAGACATTAAAAAAGGAGGCTATGACCTATTTCCCGCCTAATCTGATATATGATATTTTTGCTTACAATGCGCATGAAAGTTTTCTGCTTTCCCCAATTCAGTGCTCACTTAAGCCCGAAAAGCTTGCCGGATGAAGTCTTCTATAATGTTAGCCATTAATGTTTTTGTGGATGTACTACGTGGAAACATAAATTGCAGAAGCAGGTACTATGTCGTACCTCTAAGTAAATGGGGATACAATCCACAATGAAGTAAAATCCTCTTGTAGTTTAAAATATATATGTCTTGTAAAGGATTAAAGCTTTCGACCATCAACTGTGGTCTTGTTCACTAAAATGTGATATGTCACCTCAAGGAACTAACAAGTAAGAGCACAAACATTTGAAAAAACAACGGTTAGGTAACAAGCTAGTTCATATTATGAATGATCAGGTGGTTGAGCCCTCGTTCTTTCCAGAATTCATCTTGATCTTCGTGGGGGAATGTTTCTATTGTCAACTGCTTGTTCTCTGCTGGTTGGGTGGTTTGTTTTTTCGAACATACCGAATATGTGATCCCCAGTTCATTGACGCCGAAATAAATTTCTTGGTAGATAGTTTTACTAAACTGTGTTACCCAAAGTTTTTTATACTACAGTCTCTATCTAAAGCTAGATCGATGTTTTACGCCCCTCATGATATAACTGAAAAGGCAGATTTTAAGGCATCTCTTGCTCTTCCTTATAATAGAGAACTTAATAAATTGTCTAGGCAGCTTAAAGGAAAAAAGAACGGCTTCAACATAGTTTTTCAGTACAACAGTACAATCAAGAAGAAACTCATTAAAAATAACCCGGGTAATAGAGAGAATGTAGGAGTATATGTAATACCTTGTAGTGATTGCAATGAATGTTACGTGGGAGAAAGCGGACGTTCCATTGATAAGAGAAGGGAAGAACACGTTGCTGCTTGCAGGAGGGGAAGTTCATACAGTGCAATTGCGCAACATACATGGGAGAAAAACCATCCAATAAATTTTAAAGGTACAAAGGTTGTTTTTGCATGTAACGGCAGGACTTTGAGACGAGTAGTAGAAGGGGCGTTAATTTCATTAAACGAGACCTTTGCAGGAAATACTGGCATTACAGAAAATACAGCTATTTGTGAAGATATATGTAGGAAACGGGAAAATTTTCAAAAACTTTAAAGAAATATATGTGCCAATAAACGATGCTACTTCCTCCTCCTGTTTACTACCACTCAGGTCATTTCTCCAACAAACCACCCAACCAGCAGAGAACAAGCAGTTGACAATAGAAACATTCCCCCACGAAGATCAAGACGAACTCTGGAAAGAACGAGGGCTCAACCGCCTGATCATTCATAATATGAACTAGCTTGTTACCTAACCGTTGTTTTTTCAAATGTTTGTGCTCTTACTTGTTAGTTCCTTGAGGTGACATATCACATTTTAGTGAACAAGACCACAGTTGATGGTCGAAAGCTTTAATCCTGTACAAGAAATATATTTTTAAAACTCAAGAGGATTTTACTTCATTGTGGATTGTATCCCCATTTACTTAGAGGTACGTCATAGTACCTGGCTTCTGCATATATATATATATATATAATATATATATATATATATATATATATATATATATTATATATATATATGTACATATATATATATATATATATAGATATATATATATATATATATATATATATATATATATATATATAAAGGTTTTTTGCCACGAAGGAAAAAAATGAAAAAACGAGTTGGCCGAGTACTTTCGGTCCTATTCGGACCCTTTACTGAGGCATACTGATTTTACAAAGAACACCATAGTCAAAAGAAGGCTTAATATACAAGGGCTGACACTACCAAATAGCATAAGGGCGATTTTCACTCTACAGAGAGGAGGAGGAGTCATAGGCTAGCCACACCTTGCAGGATACCGGCGGTAAACAAGTGATTCTTCCAGAAAAACAGTACATTTTGAAAACAACACGGGAGCATATACAATTTAATATCATCAATTTCCACACAAATTTTCCCAACAAAAATTATTATTAATGAAAAGACGAAAGAAAATATAAATATATATATATATATATATATATATATATATATATATATATATATATATATATATATATATATATATATCGAGCAAGAGAAAGAGGGAGAGAAAATATCGAACCAGAGAGAGAGAGAGAGAGAGAGAGAGAATTAATAACTATATACATGTGGGACTAATTTATTAGTTGTTCATTTATTTTGAGGTCCTTCATAAACATCTTACAAATATATGGGTCCAAATGGTACATTCCCAGACTAAGATTTAGGTTGTTTTTATTAGTGGTTTGTATAATTGCCGATTCCACTAAATTTCTTGAAACATAATCATTAGATCTAGCAATTACCGAGGTATCGCCCCAATTAATACAATGAGATTTTTCACTCAGATGGATAAACAGTGCATTTGAAGTCTGGGCTGTTCTAACTGATACATATGCTGCTTAACCGAACACATAAATTTTTACTAGACTGACCAACGTAAACGATGGGCAATCCTTACAAGGAATTTTGTAAATGATGTTGTTATTTGTTACGGGACTATTCTTAATTAGCATATCTTAATGGTATTGTTATAAGAGAACACTACATTAACATTAAATTATTTAAATATTGATTTTATGGTTTCAAATCCACGAAAATAAGGTAAGCTATGTACATTTTTAGGGATTTCTTTTTCATTAATAGCAACATTATAAAACTTTTTATGAGCTTTTTGATAACATAAATCAATTAAATGAGGTGGGTAGCAGAGATCGTTTCCTATCTTTTTTATGTATTCTATTTCTTGGTCCAGGTATTGTGGACTCGTGATACGCAAGAAAGCGCATAGGAACATAGACGAAAAAAATTGAATTTTCTTTTATATAAGATGAAAATGTACATATGTTCAATTATTTGTGGGTTTTTCTATATAAACTGAATTTTCCATTCGAAAGATTCTCTATTGTATTAATACATCTAGGAAAGGGGGGATGACAGTGTTATTCTGTAGCGAGCGGGGAAGTTATCTTCATGGTAGGCATGCGTAGCACTATATGTCATGCCTTGATAATGTCTAAATGATTTTGTGGTAGGTCACAGTATTTTTCAAACTTAGATAAAGATGTCGCTATTGATAAAGCTGAGGGTTTGTCACTCATATTAAAACGTCACATTGCTGCCGCGAAAATGGAGGAAAAGGAGAATTTAAAAATTTAAAGACTGGAAAAACCCGACGTAACTTCAACTTATGTCGATTCCCGCTGATTGGAAACACGCATTAAGGCAAGAAATATATGGAAAATCTTCGTAGAACTACAGACACTTTGATTAGAAAACTGGACAGAAAATTAAACAACCTTATCAACGACAGTGATTGGACCAATAATGCTAGAAGTGATTGTGTGGTGAATTTATCGAGCAAACAAATAAGTGATAATGCAGTGACCTACCACAAAATCATTTAGACATTATCAAAGGCATGACATATAGTGCTACGCATGCCTACCATGAAGATAACTTCCCCGCTCGCTACAGAAAAAGTTTAAAAGAATTGAAGAATGATAATAGCTTACACATTACCAAGGCTGATAAATCCAATATGTTTAGTGGTTCTTGACAAAACTGACTACAATATCACGCATGCATACTTTACTAGAGGATGAAATAACTTACAAAAACCCGCAAAAAAATCCGTTGGACCAAGTAATAAAAAACTTTAATATCAATATCAAACAAATTCTTAAAGAAATAAAAAAGAACTTTTTGTGTCAGTTAACTGTAAAGTGTCCCTCATTACCTATTTATATGGCCTAGTCAAAACTCATAAGGGAAACAAACCTATGCGCCCAATTATTAGTACTGTAGGATCAATTGCTTATAAACTATCTAAATATCTTACTAAACTGTTATCTCGCTACTAGGAACTGTATCTAATTCACACATCCGGAATTCTCTTGATCTTGTGGAAAAATTAAATAACATTGTACTAAACCCATAGCGATATTTTGTCAGTTTTGATGTATGTTCTTTGTTTACAAAAGTCCCTATTGACTCTGTGCTAGAATATTTAAGTAATGAACTTGTACTGCATGAATTGCCTATGTCCGTTAGTCACATAATTTCCTTAATTAAGTTATGTATTTGTGATTGCAGATTTATTTTTAATAAGGTAGAATATTACCAACAAATATTTGGTATGGCCATGGGTAACCCTTTATCACCTCTCCATTCATTAAACTTATATATGGAATTTTTGAGAGACAACACCTCCCGAATATCACACTTATCCCCTTAAAATTGGTACCGTATGTCGATGTATCTTAGTAGTCTTACCTGGTGGTATCGATGTAAATGATTACTGTCTAAATTGAATAATTTAGTGCCATCCATAAAATTCACTGTTGAAATTGAAAATAACAATGTCATCCCTTTCCTAGATGTATTAATACATAGAGAATCTTTCCAATGCAAATTCAGTATTTATAGAAAACCCACAAAGAATTTAACATATGTACATTTTTGTTATTCTGGCCACCATCTTAATATTAAAATTTCAATTTTTTCGTCTATGTTCCTACGCGCTTTGTGCGTATCACGAGTCCACATACCTGGACCAAGAAATAGAATACATAAAAAAAGAAAGTAAACGATATCTGCTACCCACCTCATTAAATTGATTTATGTTATCAAAAAGCTCATAAAAAGTTTTATAATGTTGTATTAATGAAAAAGAAATCCCTAAAAATGTACTTAGCTTACCTTATTTTCGTGGATTTGAAACCATAAAATCAATATTTAAATAATTTAATGTTAATGTAGTGTTTTTGTTCTCTTATAACAATACCATTAAAGATATGCTAATTAGAATAGTCCCGTAACAAATAACAACCTCATTTACAAAATTCCTTGTAAGGATTGCAAACCGTTTTACGTTGGTCAGTCTAGTAAAAATTTATGCGTTCGGGTTAAGCAGCATATGAATTCAGTTAGAACAGCCCAGACTTCAAATGCACTGTTTATCCATCTGAGTGAAAAATCTCATTGTATTAATTGGGTGATACCTCGGTAATTGCTAGATCTAATGATTATGTTTCAAGAAATTTAGTGGAATCGGCAATTATACAAATCACTAATAAAAACAACCTAAATCTTAGTCTGGGAATGTACCATTTGGACCCATGTTTGTAAGATGTTTATGAAGGACCTCAAAATAAATGAACAACTAATAAATTAGTCCCACATGTATATAGTTACTAATTCTCTCTCTCTCTCTCTCTCTCTCTCTCTCTCTCTCTCTCTCTCTCTCTCTCTCTCTGGTTCGCTATTTTCTCTCCCTTCTCTCTTGCGATACTATATATATATATATATATATATATATTATATATATATATATATATATATATATATATATATATCCTATATATTCTTTCGTCTTTTCATTAATAATAATTTTTGTTGGGAAAATTTGTGTAAATTTTGATGATATTAAATTGTATAGCTCCCTGTGTTGTTTCAAATGTGTACGTTTTCCTGGAAGAATCACTGTTTACCGCAGGTATCCTTCAAGGTGCGGCTAGCCTATGACTCCTCCTCCTCTCTGTAGAGTGAAAATCGCCCTTATGGCTAATTTGGTAGTGTCAGTTTGTATATTAAGCCTTCTTTTTGACTATGGTGTTCTTTGTAAAATCAGTATGCCTCAGTAAATGGGTCCGAATAGGACCGAAAGTACTCGGCCAACTCGTTTTTTTCATTTCCTTCGTGGCAAAAAAAAAAACACCCTTTATTTATACATAGCATCACGTTTTATATACTTCTTGATTAAGTTATTCTATTTGGAATTTATTTTAATTTGCAATCTTACTTATATTTAATAAACAAAACAATTATTTAACAACCAAAACAACTTACATTAAAGAATAGATCCACTAATAAAACTTTGTGACATTGCCGTACATTACCTTTTTCCTTAGACATGGCCAAAGATACATAATAATGTAAAGCACTTATCACAAATGTTGACGTTGACGTTGACGTGTTTCCAAAATTGTCGTTGTCTTGGAGTTAGAACGTTCAGTTTTTTGTTCTGGGTTATTTCCTATTACAATGTAGATGCCGGCCTTGCTAATGAGAAACTCTTACTGTAACTGTTCGCCAGTGGCTGTGGTAACCTCCGAGGTAATTTACTTCTTACCTTTGACAGGTACATATTACGCACGCGCGAACTTAAGACCTATTAGGCAATTACTAGTTTAAGTAATTTAATTCATAAGTTTAATTTTATTATTCATTTTACTTATCATAAACGCTAATAGTTATTATACTAAGTAGCATTAAGTTATTTACTTTTAACTTATTAAGAAAAATAGAAAGCTTCGAGTGAAGCTAACGACCGAATGGCTATTCCCCACAGTCGGACACAAATATCAATCCTTTCTGATTTCTAACACACTCCCCACAAAGGATTGCGATTATAGAATTGCAATGAATATCTTCATTAACCAAACATTATTTATTAAGGCCACCTTAAATCTGGCTACTGCGTTAAACAATTATTTCCAACAACGACTAAATAAAAGTATGGCCATGGTTACTTAGTATCATCCTCACGTTACTAAAAGTGTAGCATTTTAACTTAAGTCTTCACTTTATTTTAAGTGTAGCATTTTATTTAAATTTTTACACCAATTTTAACTTAGCTTAGTTTACTATAGGCTATCTCCTAATTTTACTTTTTGTTTACATATTTAGTTTATTTATTTATTACCTAGAAAGTAATTATTTGCAATGCCCTTAATCCTTGTTTAAAGTTAAAGAATAAAGCATTTAATAAAATATATCCTCATACTGAAAAAGTTTCGAGTGTGTAGCATTTTAGTCAAAATAAAAACTTGATTATTAGTAATTACAGTAAATAATATACTGAAAAGCAGTATTTACAAATTATCTAAATTTTCCCTTAGCATTCTTTCAAATCTTTCGGTAGCCTTTCTCTTGGGTCTTACAGACCTTTCGCCTTGTTCAACGTGAATAGATTCAGGTTTATTTATACTGCCTGTTTCTACCTCAATTTCCATTGAATTATCTCTGGTTTGCCTTTCTCTTATAGCATGTGTCACTGACAGTTCCATAGGATAAAGATTACAAATAGAATGATATTCTATAGCCCCATTAGCTTGCTTTAGTTTCACTGACCTAATATTATTGTCAAATCCTAATATTAATTCTAATACCTTACCCATCATCCAAAATGGTCTGGGCTTATTAATAGCTTTAATTAGGACAATGTCACCAAACTTTAATTCTATTTTCCCATTTACTTTGGTACAAATTTCTGCTATGTTCTCTCAGGCTTAAGAGATAATTTTCATACCATAATTTCTTAAAATTTTCAATAATTTCTTCCTGTATTTGCTACAGTTCTCTCTAAAGAAGGTTGACTAGAATCGTCCAACCAAACATCACCATCATCTTTTCTCAAAATGAGGGATGAATTACCATGCAATTTGATAAAGGAATTTGGAGTTACTAAACTCTAAATTTTCTGAGCTTGATCTATATGTTAAAGGCCTGGAATTTATCGCTAATTGAATATTAGTAAAGGGTAGTTAATAATTCAAAGTAAGTTAATTTAGATCTTCCTATTACTTTATAAAGACAATTCTTTAACACTCTAATCAATCTCTCCCAAGCAGAACCAACCCATGCTGAATATAAAGGAATTTTAATGTGTTTGATATTACATTTCCTTAATTCAGATTGAAATTCCTGCGACTCCAAAGACCTTTTCAAGGATACTTCCACCCTTGAGAAAAGAACTTAGCGTTGTCACTGTACAGGTATTGTGGCTTGTGTACTATTGCTAAATCTTTGGAAAGCGAGAACAAAATTTTTAGTGGACATGTCTGGTAACAATTCAAAGTGCACAGGCGCTCACGTAAGAGCAAGTGAAAACTAATATGAACATTTTTGTGGTCTTACCACTCAAACTCATCCCTACCCAAAGGTGTGTCCTGTGAAATCAATACCTACATGCTGAAAAGGCTTGACTAAATTCATGTGGTGTTTAGGCATATCTGTAAACTTCGGGTATCTGTAAGATAAGGCATTATATTTCCTACATTATATTACAACTACTCAGCTCAGTCTTTACAGCTGACCTACCCTTGGGAATCCAAAATCCCTGTTCCCTAAGGTAGTTTAATGTAGTGCCTATTCCCCTAAATGGCTGTACCTTCAAAATGACAATGCTTTATTAACAATGAGGTAAACCTATGCTCTTTAGGAAGTAATACTGGGGTTATTGGAACATCAAAGTCAAAGTACAAACACTTAGATATTCTTCCCCTAGACCTAATTATACCCTTTTGAATCTAAAAAGTAAATTAAATTGGACACTAGAGGAGGTATATTATTAGTAATATTGGCACTGCTTTGTAAAAATCTAATTCTACTGTAAAGTATTCTTTCTGTGCAATTTTGACCCAATACTAAGGCTTTCTTTTTAGGATCACCACCCTTTAATCTACTACAATTTTGAACAAGTAACTGGTAATTCTTAACAATTGTTCATAAGTTTGACATTTTTTTATTTATATTGAGAATACCAGCGTTTACTTTATTTATTTGCATAGTGCATACTGTACTTATTTGATGCTTATAGTAAGGCGATATGCTCAATAAAGGGGTAAAGAGGCACTTGTCAAAATCATTACTCAACCATTCTGGACCTTCTAGCCAATAAGTTGATTTACTTAAATATTTAGTATAGGATAAACCTCTGGTGATCATATCAGCAGGATTTTCTTCTGTATTTACATAGTGATATAAGACAGGTAGTTTAAAATAGCTTAGATATTTCAACTTTAAGACATCTGCCTCAAGTACTCTATTTCTAACAAATTTAGATTTTATTTTAGTTTCTCTGGTCAATAGCCAATTTAAACCACTTGAGCATCAACACAATATTAATGAATTGAAAATTTATATTATTGTAGGCTTCTAGTAAAGAAGGTAAACATTTAAAAGCTAGAATTACTCCCATTAGTTCCAAAGTGGGGACCACTATGCTCATTTCTCTTATTCAGTGGAGCCAATTTAGATTTGGAGAACAAATAAGAACTTTCTCATTTTGATTTAACCGCATAGGCCACAAACCCATAGGCCTCCACAGAGCTATCACAAAAAAATGTGAAGACCATACGAGTCTAGTTCATTAAGGGACTCTCTAGGAAAATTTAAAGTTCAGATAACATTTCAAAATCTCTACTAATAATTTTCATTTCCCCACAAAGGTCTTTAGGTAAATTTTGATCCCAACCACATCTAATTTCCATATTTTTCTCATTAAAATTTTGCCTCTTATTGTTACAGGAAGGACTATATTCAAAGGATCAAATATTTAGAAGTTTGTGACAATACTTTTCTTTTTGTGTCTGCTTCTGGGTCTATTTTACAAGGCGCAAGACTAAAAGAATCATTATTTACGTTGAATCTATAACCCAATACTTTATCCTCTTCGCAAGAATGTTCAACAAGTCTATTATCAGACGACATTTTTTCTCTCAACTCTACACAATTGGAGTTCCAAGACCTTAAAATAAAGCCCCCTGTTCCATCCTATCATTAGCTTGCTTATACAAATTTTTCATTTCATCAATGTTGTTACCAGTTACAAGAAGATTGTCACATAAAAGTTATTAGTTAAATATTTCTTTACACTTATCATCAGGATAACTTTCTGCGTGATGTTTTCCTCATAACAAAATTTAAATAGTAAAAAGGTGAAGAAGTGTAACCAAAAACTATTGTTTTGTAGCGATAAGATACTAATTTATTTCCCCGTTTCCAAAAGAAACAAAATCATATTTTTGTCCACTTCATTTTTTAATTTAATCATCAAAAAAGCTTGTTTGACGTCACTCAACATTACATATTTATTAGTTCTAAAGTAAAAGAGCAATTTCAGTATTGATCCCAATTAAACAATCCCCCTATCCCTCCAGGATAAGCTGCTTCATTAAGTGAAGGCAATTCCCTGTAATTTTTTAAAGAACAGTTAAATACTGGCCTGATTTTTGTGTACCTTGCTCTTCTATTTTATACTGGTCTATGGGCAATCCATATATACTTCTGATAGTCAGAAAGGACTTACTTTAATTTCCTCGATTATACCATCCTCGAGTTGTTTATCAAAAACTTCCTGGTATTTGTCAATGAGACCCTTTTTACCAAGATACTCTACTGTTCTGTCTAATACCTTAAGTGAAACAAAATGATTAGATGGGACGCTGTCAATTTTATCAGTATACCAGGGCAATTCTACATGATAAAATCCATTATCAAAAGAGATCCCCTCTCTAAATCTGTCAATTTGTTCTTTATCAAAGGAGACCAATTCTTTTTCCACACTTTTTTATTCCCAAGGATTCAAGACTAAAAAGGTGTTCGAGTCCATTGTCTACCTCACTGTCTTCTAATATATGCTCTAAGTGGATTGAAAAAGATTTTAGGGAAGGCTCCATTACTAAATTTACCACGCTTTTTGTTTTAACATTCAGTGTTTTTCTTACTAACCATGGAGTCCATAATGGCTCTACTCTCTGCCTCATCCAAAAAGTTGAACACATTACCTACAGGAGCTACTCTATTATTTACGACTAAACAAGCTCCACCCAACATTTTAGTCCAAGTTACCGAAGGTAAAAACTGAATGATATCTATTCCTAACAACATGTCAACCTTCATACTTTCATGGTTTCTGTGGTCACAAAAAGTCTCATCCAATAAAGCAATATATTTTTCTTTAAATTTATTTATTATTTGATTCATGCCAGGCACTTCAAAGTTTATATTGAGCGATTTGTCAACTAATAAAGGTATGAATATTAAATTATTGTTTATATTTAATTCAGTGACATTTGCTTGAAGCTCTTAGTTTCTTGCCCTATATATGTGCTTACATCACATTCCAAAGCATACACGCCTCTACATCCTGACAAAGATCTTTAGCTGCAGATTCGGAAATATACGACCGCTGACTGCCAGTGTCAAAGACATCTGACTTTCTAGCCTTTTTGCCATTTCTTAAATACAAAGTCATAGTGGGTAAATGTGAGACGCATCAAAACTTCTTTGAGCAAAACATAAGCTTACGTTAGTTTTAGTAGTTAGTTCGGCTTTATTCAAAGAAGGGCACAATGGAGTTATGTGTTCCCTCTTTCTACACAACAGACATTCAAACCTTAACTTATTTTGTTTCCCGTAACATTCATTGTCTTCGTGCCCTGAACCAGCGCATCTAGTGCATAGTGAAAGTTCCCTCAGTCTGGCCAATCTATCATTATAATTATTAAAGTTAACACATTTTCCCAAAGTATGGCCTTCAGCTGCACACAATTTACAAATTAACTTAGTTACTTTATTTGCAAATTTAAAATTTTGAATCGTACTTACACCTACCTTATTTTCTTTAGGTTTAAATGAACTGCTAGGACTAGGTTTACTAGAGGTTTTAGTGAGGGTCTTTTTTCTATTGGAAACAGTTTTAGATAAAGTTTTGATAATTTCATTATAATTAGAAAGAATGTCAGATATATTAGGATAATTAGTATTTAATAATTTGTGAACCACTCTCTCTTTACTGGTATGGGGAGTTTATTAAATACTATATGCTCACCAAATTTATGCCCAGAGGACCCCACACTTCATAAATCAATATTATGTGCTTTCAATTCATGCAGATAGGATTTGATTTCGTTGAGTAAACTTTCACGACGAGAATTCTTGATCATATTCAACACTTGGTGCAGCACTCAAAATGTTCTTAAAAAGTCTCGTCAACAATATAATCTATGTCAAAGGAATTCTTCTTTTAAAAACATTTCAAATTGCCAAGTGGTAGTTACGTGGTCAGAAATAGTCAAATGCTTACTACCTTCAAGGCATAGCCCCTAAGGTACCCATGTAAATATATTTGTTTGGCAGAATCTGACAGATTTTTTCTGGACCCAATGACATTATTAAATTGATTAAGGAAAGAATTGAAAGCAAATTTATCTTTTCCTCCTCCTCCACTAAAGTTTTCCACATTCTAAAGGAGGGGTTTGTTTCCCCATCAGACATATTCCTTCTAGACATCATTTCTAAAACTTTATCGGCAGATAAGTTGCTAGAAGCCCCACTTAACTCACTTATGAATTGTTCATATTGGTCAAGCCTCTATACTAACCTGAATGCTATATTCTGCCTGACTATCCTAACTCCATCATTATAAAATTGTTTCATTACTGATCATTATTTCATGTGTCTCCAAAACATTATTAATTTTTTCATCAAAGTGTTTAACCTGCTCGATCTCTTTTTCGATTTCAGTTATTTGAGTCTTACAAAAGGAAGAAGTCAATTTATTATCACCATGAAGCTCCGTTAGCTTCTTTAAGTAAATAGTTACCTTCGTTTGTGTATTCCCCGCATCCTCCTCAAGGATGATATAATATTCATAGGGTTAACAAACTCTTCCTCTTTATCAGACATGATTAACTATTATACTCGATAGATTTAGTATCAATAGCCTGCAAATATTTAAAAGATAACACCCCACCTAAGTTATCGATGCTTACGGGTTACCTAGTACATTATGAAATAGATTATAATACATAATATAAGTTACTAATTACGTCGCACTTGAGTTCCATATTGGTTATTACCATTCGAAATACCGAGCGACTGTCCAGCCAGTTTAGCCGTTTCTAAAAAATCACTTGTGAACATTGCACCGAACGATGAACAACATATTTACCTCCGTAAAAATTATTTATGGAATACACGACAATTTTGGAATTATATTGGAATTTATTTTAATTTCAATCTTACTTATATTTAATAAACAAAACAATTATTTAACAACCAAAACAACTTACATTAAAGAATAGACCACTAATAAAACTTTGTGACATTGCCGTACATTTACCTTTTCCTTAGACATGGCCAAAGATACATAAAATAATTTAAAGCACTTATAACAAATGTTGACGTGACGTTGACGTGTTCCAAAATTGTCGTTGTCTTGGAGTTAGAACGTTCAGTTTTGTTCTGGGTTAATTTCCTATTACAATGTAGATGCCGGCCTTGCTAATGAGAAACTCTTACTGTAACTGTTCGCCGTGGCTGTGGTAACCTCCGAGGTAATTTACTTCTTACCTTTGACAGGTACATATTACGCACGCGCGAACTTAAGACCTATTAGGCAATTACTAGTTTAAGTAATTTAATTCATAAGTTTAATTTTATTATTCATTTTACTTATCATAACGCTAATAGTTATTATACTAAGTAGCATTAAGTTATTTACTTTTTAACTTAGTTAAGAAAAATAGAAAGCTTCGAGTGAAGCTAACGACCGAATGGCTATTCCCCACAGTCGGACACAAATATCAATCCTTTCTGATTTCTAACAATTCATGATATATATATATATATATATATATATATATATATATATATATAAATATATATATATATATATATATATATATATATATATATATATATTATATATATATATATATATATATACATATACATACATAAGTGTGTGTGTGTATGTGTGTAAAATAGAGTCCTATATGCATAAATTTCCGAATTCAATTATATACTTCACGTTTATATCCTAACACTAAGTGCATGTATAATTCCTAGACCTTTCTCCTCTCACGAGTTAATATTCTTACAACTTTGTGAAAGACATTTCCATTCAGATGAGAGTCTGCGAGAAATGTCAGTTCCTGACGGAGGACTGGGGAAAAGCTACTGTGCAAATGCAGCGGCTACATTTACGGGAAAATGGTGTACCTTATTTCTTTCCTAAATGCCCTAATGACCTGTCTTCCTCGACTGTGAACCGAAGGGAATCGCCCGAATGTAAAAGGAAAATTCAGTGAAGGTGGACCTCGAGAAAAGTGTGTTGGAAGCTCAAATTATGAGAAAAATATGAGATTAAATGACATTTTGTAACTCTCGAGTAGATTAAACTTGATACGTATTGGATAATGATTCACGACGAGCAGTGTCTGTTAATAAACTATGTTTCGTTATCGCCTTATTTAAAAATGGAATTTTCGATAAGTGTGAATCATGATGAATCCTTCCAAGCTTATATCTATGGTGCCCCCGTGCAAAAGTTAGTTATGTTATACCTTCGCATGTGCAGGGTACACTCTCGAAATAATTTTGTGTGATATACAAAAATTCTACAGGCAAAGTAACACGGCTGTAAGCCCTCAAAAATAAGACTTTATTGTGTCATTGTTATCGCTTATGAAATATCAGTCATTCGACAATTTACTGCCCTTGGAGTTTGTTTTGTGACTAATTGCATTAATGATAATCAACAACGTTAGGTATTCCCCAGATCTTTTTATTTCTTCACTATTGTCATACAACATGTCTCCTCGTGTACATAGATTCATTATCGATAGAAAATGGCTTAATCTACCAAGTATTTCAGCAGTGAAACGTATATATATATATATATATATATATATATATATATATATATATATATATATATATATATATATATATATATATATATAGTATATAAAACTTCCGACCCAGAGTTGAATATCATGCTAAAAAGTGTACTGGAAGTCCAATGAAGAAAAGGAAGCTTCTATTTTTCTAACATAAATTCTTAACATAAATCAATATCTTCAACCCTAATCAAAATTTATTTTCTCTATCTCTCTCTCTCTCTCTCTCTCTCTAGGTATGAATGTATGTATTAAGTAATTTATTAAATTTCGTTATAAATAAAATAGGTTCATTTTAGAAATATTCCAGTAAGATTATTCTAAAACATTTGTTCCTTATCCCACTTATTTACTATGGTTGAGATGTCGGCAATCATAGGCGTAGGCCTACTATGACGTCCATGGTCAGAGGGTGAACAGACCTTCTCTTTCGGTGGCCAGGATAAAACTCCCTTCTGAGATTAATAGAAAGGTTTATGGGCGCCGGTCGCTTCCACATACGTGATAAGTCTCCGGACAATGTAAAAGTCCTCCTTCTGCATTCCATTCAAAGAAGATCTAATGGATTATAATTGAACAACTTTTACTAATGGAAATTAGATGGTGAGTTATACGAAAGCTTCTCGTGACTTGTAAGATATCTAATGAGCAGTGAGACTGTGTACCTGTGAAATTCAGTAAACAGGAAAGTATCGTGTAAAAGCGAAATACAGATGAGGAATATGTTTGTTATGAATAAAGGTACTATATCAATATGTGAAAAGCAAAACGAAAAAAAGAAAACTGGGGTAAGACAATGTTGGTTTACCACACAGACCCTCTAGGGTAGTGATG
>NC_087201.1:42956417-42963917 GCF_015104395.2 Macrobrachium nipponense
TTTCTTTATGGAGTGGAGGGGTACATTTCTGACTTTAAAAGTACCAGTGTACGTAGTGAAAAACAAGTTGAAAACCCCTGATCTCTCTCTCTCTCTCTCAGTATATATATATATATATATATATATATATATATATATATATATATATATATATATATATATATATATATATCGTGACGAGGTGCCAAGTATCTGGTTACTACTCTTACCAATCATTAAATATTACCTCACCACAGCCAGACACCTGAACCTTCATCACAGGTAAAATACGACTGAATACTCTAAAGGCAACAGTGTTCCCTTAAACAACTTACTTATATATAATTAAATTAATTAAAGGGCATCACTCTATCAACAACTATAAAAGTATAAGTATTTCACTGATTTTAAAAGTCATATTGCTTCCCTGGCTCTAACTCACTTCAATTAAATTGAAGGAAAACAGCTCAATTACCACTCTATGTTTCTACCTAAACAAAATTAAATATACTGGTGAAAAAGAAAACACTTATAAAGTTTTTAAGTACAAAAATTTATTATCAAACTCAAAATTTATAAGTGAAATCCACAAGCTCAGGGAAATTTACTGTTACTTGAAAACAACACAAAGTTTAATTAATTATTGAATTATTTATCAAGTAAAATTAAATCAAAATTTATTTATCACAAAAATCAAGAAAATTAATTAATTCAATCGAAATTCAAAGGTGTTAGACAATAACTTAAATTTGGAAATTAATTCACAAGTGTTAAACAACACTAAAACTTGAATAAAATTCTAAGTAAATGGAAATCAATTCACAAGTGTTAAATTCAATTAAATGTACCCTGATTAATTAATGAAAACAATTAAGTTAATCAAATTGTGAATACAAATGAAAACACAGAAAAATTTGGAAAATACCAAAATTGCAAAAAGAAAGCATTAATCACACAGCACATAAAAAAACACTTCAATAAGAAAAATGGATAAATGCAAAAAAAAAATCACTTCAATAAGAAAAATAATAAATGCTCAAAAAAATCACCTCAAAAGAAACAAACTCAGCACATCAAAATTTGCAATGTGTAAAAAATAAAATAGTTTCACCAAACCATTAAAGTTTCACCAAACCTTTAAATATTTAATAAAGTTGCAACTTTAACATTAAAATAACACATTACCTTGGTACCAATTTTCTGCTGCAGCTAGTTCCAAAATTTCACCATAATTCACAATATTTCAAAAAGGAAAAGAAAAGGCGCCATTACACACTTGTACAATGTTTGTTCAGATTCCACAATAAGCACTAAGTAATACTAAATAACTCTAAAAAATATGAAATCTAAAATTTACGAGTGACCAATCACTAAGTAGAAAATCTTTACGTTAATGTAAAATTAAAAATGGCGCGGGAGAGAGGGAGAGAGGGAGAGGATCTCTTTACGTCCCTAGTTCAAAGTTCCGAATGAATTCTGTCTCTCTCAAGTATGGGCGAGACATAAAAGCCTAATGGGCTTAAATCATTTTGGACCCGAAGTTCAGCTAGTGTCGTGATAATTCTCTTTCAAATCAATAAGTAGAAAAAAAGTGAGATTAAAATCTTAACTAACATCTATTCTTACATGATTTAAGACAATAAATGTCTTTTAAAGTAAAAGATATGATTATAGAATCTTCTCGAATGAAATTAACTTTCGTCATTTTCTTGAGTGACGTCACAAACTTTCCATTTCCAAATTTAAGATACTTACGAGTATACAAATTCTCTTTGGACAAATCGAGAGATACAAGAATTAAATTACTAGTAATATTAGATACCTTTCAATATAAAAGCACCTCTAACTACTTATATGAAATGAAAGACATCAGACGTATGTGAAACGTTTTATGCTTGCGAAAGATGGTGCAATCCTTCCACGTGATTAGTCGAAAAAGACAAGTGTTAAACAAGTAAAAGCATAGCATGTTCACCAAAAAAAAAAGAAGAAAAAAAATTGGAACCACGCAGCCCAAGTGGTGACTGATATCTTCCTGTTCCGAACAGACAATGCTAATTCTTTTTCTCCTTACATTGTTACGTTATCTTGACTTTTAAATTATGTTTTGCAAGATTTGAACACACATTATTAGAACACACTAATTCTAAGATAAATAAGGAATATGAAAATATTGCAAACAATTTTACAACACGCTATACAGTTAAAGAGAGGATGATACGCATTACGAAAGTAACAGCTAATAAGAATATATATATATATATATATATATATATATATATATAGATTATATATATATTATTCTATATACATATATATATATTATAATCTTATATATTAGATATATATATATATATATATATATATATACAATACTATAGATCAGGGTTTTTTAATGTACCTCCACCACTTTGTATAAAGATCGTGAAACTGTCAGAAAAAATTCCATTGTGCATGTTTGCAAGTATTGTGCTGAAGGGAAGTAAGTACATAACTCTCCTGATATAATGAATGTTATTGTAATCCCATTAATTCCTTAAAAAAAGAAGAATAATATATATATATATATATATATATATATATATATATGTATATATATATATTAAGGATTGTGGACCTCTTTAGAGGTTCTACTCAACAGTTAGGATACGCTTCATACTCGAAAGACAGGGGGCCTAGATGAGGTGAACCTCTCAAACACTCTACCGCTGAAGACCAGTTACAGATACAAAGAACTTTTGAAGGGAAACTTCTAAGGGTCACTTGAAATGGAATATATTTACAAATTAATTACTCGACGTATTCCCGGGCGCCATAAGGATGCTAAGATTCTCAAGGTCCGACTCATTACTGAAAAATCAAGTTATCGGGTTGCCGACACGTGGAAGAACTTGGAGTGCGGGTAGCAGGTGTCCAGAGCGTTTAAGGATAAAGAAATCCACCTTTCAAAGCAGGGATGAAAGCGTCAGGATACCTGGAGTGAGGTATCGGTTAATAAATACACACGCGACACAAAATACTGATCAAATGCGGTGATGCCGCCAAATTTTCATGCATGCTTTGATATAAATCTTACATTCCCAGAATTCCGTCAAAGGGCAAGAAATGACAGAATTACTTCACATAAAGTTACTGTATTGAATGGTAGGGTGTGAAACACAGATACCGACTAATGTGATCTCCCCTAGTAATGTCTCCTAGCGACTGCTTAATACCGGGAGGTCATTCAAGCAATGAGCACTAGTAAACAACATGCAAGGGTATCACAGCCCTTAAATTACATTAGCTTCATAGAACAGGGGGGCACGGCTGTGAGGGGATGGCAAGTGACAGCTATGAACGTTCGCACAGAACACAGATGAAAAATACAGTAAAAGAGATCAAATTAACTGCCCACACTACGTCCGCACTTACCGTCTGTGATCGCTGGTCTCCGCTTCTTAATAAAGGGAGATGCACCCAAATGGCGTTAGGTAGTGTCTAGCTTGTAGCCATGTGGAAAAGCAAAGGATATATATACTATATATATATCTATATATATATATATATATATTATATATATAATATATATAATATCAAAACATATATATCATATATATATAAATATAAGTTATATTCTATAATCTAATATATATGTTATATAATAATCTTAATATAATATAATTATACATATATCTAATATATATCTAGATTAATATAAATATTATATATATTATATTATATATATATCACAAACATTATCATATCATATACTACTATTGTTAACCACAATGCCCTCTTAACTGCTTGAAATCCTTCACACTTTAGAAACCCGTGTCACAGCAAAACCTCGTTCCAAATAGAGAAATAAAGAAAGAAATGGATCTAATCTGATCCCAAGGGAAGATTCGAACTCGTACCCGTAGTATGTGGACAAGGTAACATTTTTCCACCTGTCCTCGATGATCTTATTCTCAGTCATGGCGTCATATATGTTAATTATGATATTTTCATATTTTCTGGTTTAAGTGAAGAATCAGTTTTTTGTTCTTCCTTTTGCTCTGCTGCATTATTTTTTCTCCTGTATGCGGGTCAATTTTTTTTTTCTAGTTTTGCCTGCTACATTATTTGTTCCAGCGTCATTAGTTAAATTTTCATTTCCGTAACTAAGCTTAAGGACTTAAATTTTAATCCGGAATAGCGTCCCTATTAACGATTACGTTTCTGAGCAACAAAGATTCATTCTGGTTTCTATCATATGAAAGCTGCAAGTGCGTGAGTTTACCTTTCCATGGCTGCGGGTTGGTTAGTGATCTGCGATTCCTCATCAATAAATATTTTTGGGCAATTCGTTTTGTGAGGCCAATTCGATTTGCAACCTTCGCAAGTGTCTCTTTGATCTATAATTGACATTATCGGCATGTAAGTAATTGCTTGGTAAGTTCATTAAACTATGTTTGTTTATTACTGTCTGGACTCGTGACTATCGATTATTCTTATTAAATTTACCACAACCCCTTTTTAGTTTTCTGTGGGGGAAAAAAATATTGTGCCTGCTTTGTATTTCCGTCCGCACTTTTTCTGTCCGACCTCAGATCTTAAAAACTACTGAGTCTAGAGAGCTGCAAATGGGCGTGGAGATTATCTACCCTCCAATCACTAAACATCAAATACAGGCCTCTTTCCCCAGTAGTTAATGTTTTAATCGTGCAACTGGCAACGCTATAGG
The DNA here is from genome assembly GCF_015104395.2 of Macrobrachium nipponense. Taxonomy (NCBI): domain Eukaryota; kingdom Metazoa; phylum Arthropoda; class Malacostraca; order Decapoda; family Palaemonidae; genus Macrobrachium; species Macrobrachium nipponense. The sequence goes on from NC_087201.1 coordinate 42,961,105, forward strand.
ACAAGCAACCACCGGATTTGGCTGAGAGCTTCATGGGCCGCTATCCATACAGAAAACGCGATTGTACCGATGAAACTTCGTCGATATTTATCATTTTGTTTGTTTTGATCCTGAAGGGGCTTCCTGGGGATAATAAGATTTTTTTTTATACAATTGTCTTATTTCATGGGTTTTTACATCTTACCGTTTTTAACAATTGTAATAAAGCGTTTATTGTATAGTGCAGCAGATAGAATATTTTTTTCACTAAAATACTTCAGTTAATGATGATGCAAACATGAAATTTGGTACGTATCTTCTCCATGGGCTACTTTTTAAAAATGACTCAAAATTCCAAAATGGCTGCCGTTTTGGACTCGTGTGCACCTGGTCATGTTTTTATGCATTTGTTTAGGTTTTATATATTTTAGGTAGAGTCACCAAGCGAAAGTGAAATGTATTTCTGTTCAAGATTTCATATAGCATACGATAGCATCTAACATTGCAGCCAAAAGCCTTGAATAATCGCATCTCAGGATTCAGTAGGCATGGAAAAATGTATTCCTTTTCAACATGATAGTTTGCAAGTCTATATATAAACTAGTTGATGGTTTTATCTTTAGTTTTAGTTTAATAGAGTGAATGTCAGCGCACATCCAGGGCACATTGGCTGCTTCACGATGTGGTACTCAGCGTGGCATTCAGTGTCAGCTAATCTTGCTTTACTTATGCTGTACCTAGCTTTGCATTAGTGCAGTTTAGTAGTTTAGTCTCCTAAATGCTGTCTGATAACCCCATATCAATTAGTAAGTATAAATTAGAAATAGTTAGTAGATCCAGTTAGACAGCTGCGCCTAAATTGACTGGAGGTGCCAGCATGGGAGAGAAAAGCCAAGGGTAAATGGTGCTTTACATGGCTTGCTCATGTACTTACCATGGTGTACAGATCACACAGAACTTCAATGGCACTGGATGAATGGTCAGGCTAGCTGTAGGGTTACCGAACCTAGTTGTATCCCATACATCAATGTGCATATGATTCAGACTGAGGTGGCAAAAGGATAGCACCTCAGCCTTAGTCAAGAACTCATCATGGAAAGTGTAAATTCAATCACTGCAAAAGAAAGACCGACTGGAGCATATGTTATCTTTGCCAGGAAGACAAGAAAAATGAAAGTCTAACTTCACCCTTGGCCTCTGTATATCATAATTCTGAATGTAATGGGTATGTAATGATTTCGACCAATGTGCCATTGTTCCAGGAGATTGGTGAAATGCCATTCAATTTCGACCCAGCTAAGCTAGATGAAAGCAGTGGCATAGAGGCAACTCTGTGACAAAATGTGACAAAATACCACAAGAGCTCTAGGGTTATGTTTAATAATGCAAAATGTGTGATCATGCAAGAAAGCCAAAGGTGTCTACAGTTGTAGGTAGTAAAACCCATGGGAAAACAAGCATGCTAAATATTATTGAATGAGTCAGGACAATGAAGCATGTATTATTTGTGAAAATATGGCACCTGTATCAGATCATCAACAAGTCATGACAATGAATCTCAACAGGAGACTACTAGGTGCAGGTCTGAAATACCATCTTGTATATATCAATGGCTTTTGCAATAGGTAGAGGTGTCATCTTAGAATTCTTGAGAAAGAACAATGTCACAGTGAAGAACCAGATGTCTATCCATTGGTTCTATCAGAGCTGGTTAATTATATCATTGAAACCAGCTTGAGTTCGGATGGTCCTGCTGTATTTCCTCTTGCAGACATATCCCAATTATACCACCAGCTCCTGGAACAACTGGTTATTGCCTCACCCACTGTAAATACAACAAGATTAAAGTACAAATTGTTAGCAGAAATGCCTGACTTAGAAGCACACAAGAAAGGAAAAAGTATGCTACTTGTCTTGCAGAAAGATCTAGCTTTAGCCCTATCTCAGATATCTGACTACTCAGATACGCTTGTGATTGCTAAAGCAGCAAGACATTGAGGAATCATATTCTGGATCATCACTCCAGGTTTGACGGCACCATTGAAGAAGAATGCATCAATGATATCATACCTCAAAGTCTGCTCATGTTCACTTGTGTGATTAAACATGGAGCAGACATAAAGTGACAACCAAGGTTTGGCTCATCAGTCAGACCTAGCAATTGCAATAAAACTGCTTCTCTAAACAAAAGGAAGGGCAACTATACATCGACACTCATTTATAGGGAAACTCCTTTTCCAGTGTTCATGGGCATGACTATCTGTGCCAGTAACAGGGTGCCAGAGATATGAGCCCGACTGGGAGATGCTACTGTCACCAAGATGTAATATTGATAATAATCCAACAGAAATGCTAGACACAGATTCCCTGGCCTCATAGATGTATGCACAGATAAAAATTCTGTCTCTATCTTTCTTAGTTGCAGAGTTATCAAGCAAAATGTTTCATGCCAGGCATTTTGCACGACATCTTTATCACAATGGTAAACATATTTTCAGTTAACTCTCCTACCCAAGAAGACATTACCTGAATATTGACTGATGTATTTATTTCAACAATTATTTACTCATAGTGTCGAAAATAGAAACAACTAGAGACCATCTTGAAAAGTGGTGGTCATATTGAAATACTGTGTGGATACCCAGATTTTTCAGAGGACGGGGTTAAAATAAGCATTTGTGCCAAATTTAATACTTTTATTACAAACTAAAAAAAATTTCTACGTACCTGCTGCACTAATAGTAATATTCCACAATCCAGATTTAAACTCATAACTAAAATAAGGTAACAACAATCAAAACTTTATAGTGATGTTACTGCGATAAAAATAAACA
>NC_087201.1:42973917-42979252 GCF_015104395.2 Macrobrachium nipponense
TTTAAAGTACTTACGATCCAACAAATTCTCTTTTGACAAATTAAGAGATATAAGGGGAAGGTTAATTTACCAGTTTTAATAAAAGAGAATCGTTTGTTACTAAGATGAAATTAAATATATCAGAAGTATGTGAAACGATTAGGCAGAATCCTTCGAGAATGATCTTACGAAAGATGATGCAACCTTACAGAAAATTGTTGCAATCTTCACGTGGTTTCTCGACAAAGACACACAAGTCCGGAAGAGTAATGTACATTGTATGATTGACAGGGTCCCAAAACAAAACAGATAACTCGAGCTCCTCTTCTCTCAAGTGATGACAGCAATTTTCTGCTTTGAAACAGACAATGTTATTTTCTTTATGTGTTTATATCTATGTTATTCTTTAACTTGAAAATTTGAACATATTAACACTATGCAAACTATTACCGAATCTGCATTGCAGAAGCAACAGCATAAGAATATATATATATATATATATATCTATATATATATATATATATATATATATACATATACATATATATATATATATATATATATATATATATATAGATAGATATATATATATATATATATATATATAATATATATATATATATATACTATATATATACATATATATAAAACTATATATATATATATATAATATATATATATATATATATATTAGGGCTTGTGCCTTGTATGATAAGGCGCCCTATGATGGTAATGTTAGGACTAGCGATAATCTATACGCTAAGTCGGTTGGTATTGCACTTCCATCTTCAATGGAGTGTCTGGGGTTTTGTAGATCACTTACGAAGTCGGTATTATCTTTACGACGATGTGTTGAACTCATGGTTCGGTGAGGTTCTTGTAGAAAACACAAGGTAAAAATAGTATATCTTCTGAAGTTTTACATGATGAAGATCAGGTATGATCGTACAAGTCTTCTATGACGATAGCTTGATCGCTTCTGCCAATGATGATGGCTAATCCTATTCCTCTACATGATAAAGCTTAGGTAAAGAGGTACAAGGTCTTCTAATGACGATCACTAACTCTGTTCTGCTTGTCTACCATCTCCGTTACAAGTTATGAAGAAGCAGACAGTAGTTCGAACATATGAACATACATACAATGACATAGTTTCATACGAACACACAATCAAATGAGACACGCTACAGATCACGTAGGCCGTTTGAATAATAGGTCGGGGTAGTTGTCTCAAGCAGGAGCTTGGACTAATGTTTATAAACAATTGAATGACTACAGGTGACGGCATGTTATCTTAGCTTACATACTTATTGTATACGTCATCTTTAGCGTCTCTAGTCTGATCACATTCCTGCAAGCAATCTGGTTGACCTCTTTAGTTTTAGACTTTTATATATATGGACTAACATCCTATTTTTATTATGTAAACACTTACATTAGCTCGGTCAGCTACCAAAACCAACTACTGAATATTACTCAAACTTGACTTGCATTTGACTTATAGGAGTGTGATACAGACACTATGTGAATATATATATAGATAAGTAAATAAAAAAATTCATGGTGTACATGAATTTATTCAAGTAATAAAATATAAAACAATGATATTGGTAAATAATAGTGATCACATGATATAATAAGATACAGTTTTTCACTTCATCTCTTTCAAGATACTTATGCTACAGAAAATACTAATGTACTCTGATAATTGCATAGAATGAAGATTAACATGATAAAAATCATATTTTAACTGATAAAAATTTTCAATATATGAATTGATAAAGTTATTAATGTTTATGCTGATTGATTTGTTGATTTTTATGCTAAATGTTATATATTCTGATTCATTAATTCATATATTAACTCATAAATACCTGCAGATATTGGTAAGATAAAAGGTACAGATTGATTATAGGCTACCTGATTTGATATACATATGTATATGGATTCATATAATTATGATTAATATATGTGCACTTTAAATAGATTCCTATTGCGTACACGCAAAGATATATTTCGATTCCGTTATTTATGATCATTTATATATAGATTCCTAGTGCGTACCACGCAAAAAATAAATATATTTTGATTCTGTTATTTATGATCAATTATTATATAGGGATAAATGATACTTACTAATATATAGGATACATGACGAGTTTATACTACTATCACTTTTACTCAGGGGGGGGCTAGCTTTCGAAACAACTTTCGTCCATTACACAGTTCCAGACAACCACCTTTAAACCAATTGAAACGGCCTTTTTCAATGGTTAAAACAAGGGGAAAATTTGCCTGGCGGGTCCAACGTTCTATTTTGCGCTCATACTTATTCTCTGCATCCTAAGCTACACAATTCCGTTCGCGATGAAAAAAAAAATCATCCCAGCACGAGTCCTTCGCCAGCAAAGTAGAGTTGAATATCCTTCGGGTCGTAATTGTCGGAAGTATGTCCCTTTTTGTAGTCGATTCCGACAGCCGCCGGAGCGTTCCGCATGAAAACGAGATTAAACGACGAGATACGGTGTCGGTCGAAGAAGTCCATGAAATTCCTTTCACATTGTAGGCGGTTGTTACTCGACTGTAGTCGTCCGCTGCGACGAACGATTTTTTGAAGTTGCGATGTGAAACTCTCGTACTGCAGGATACTGTAACAAGGTTCCATTAATCAGCCTGCAAGTGAAATTATACTTGTCACAAGGGCAAAGTAAATTCAGACGACATCCAAATACAGGGGAGGGGAGAGAGCCATTTAGACCAGACTTAATAAACCCACATGAATTCGCTGATATTTTTTGGAATTCAGAAGAATCCGCTGTACAAACTTTTTATCCATGGCATTAACAATGAGTGAACCCTATCCAGGTCTATGATGACTTGTAAAAATATCCATAATTATAAAAAAATAAATAGATATCAATACGAATCTCAAAGAAAATTCGATATTAACTGGTAGTAAGTTACTAGACAAAGAAGTGGAAAATGGAGCTATTGTAAGATTGCCACGGCAGCATAAGAGTCAAAGAGAATATTAATCATGATTCTATGTGCCCTAACAAAAGTTTCATATTCAATTTTCTCGTGCGCATCCTCTGAGGTTAATTTTTAAAAAAACTTTATTAATAGGAAGGAAGGGATGCAAACGAAAAAAACCCACTATGTAACTAATTTCTAAATAAACTTTGGGTTTCCAAGAAAAATGTGACATTTTCCCATGAATGTTTTTACTTGAATTGTAATAGGCTAATGTTGCAAGTAAATATTTCATATTCATATCGTGATACTTCCAAATGTCTATGAGGTTCAGAAAAAATTAATTCATTTTTTGATGTGTATAGAAATTCTATTCCTTATTTTGTTTTATTAATTTTAAAATGATTGCAAGTTGTATTGCGCACACCGATAGACACTTGTACCTAACGTCTGCCTTGCCCATGAGAATGGCGGGCTAGGCACCTTCTCCAGTCAAATCTGCTTTGCAATCGCGAGATGAAGCTTCCGTTGCCGTAGAAAAGGACACGTCGGTTTTGTTTCTTGAAGTTATTCACTAACGATGATACTAAGTTGCTTGACGAATCTTGTTGTTTTCTGAAGTCGCTCACTAATGCTGATACTAGGTTGCTTGAAGAATCTGCTGCTTTCGTCGTCGTTGACTTCATGATTTATTATTCTGTTTTTCTTCGTAGGACGTTGTAGATTCTTCTGGTCCGCTGGCCACCAAATATTAGGGCTTGTGCCTTGTATGATAAGGCGCCCTATGAGGTAATGTTAGACTAGCGATAATCTATACGCTAAGTCGGTTGGTATTGCACTTCCATCTTCAATGGAGTGTCTGGGGTTTTGTAGATCACTTACGAAGTCGGTATTATCTTTACGACGATGTGTTGAACTCATGTTCGGTGAGGTTCTTGTAGAAAACACAACGGTATAAAAAATAGTATAATCTTCTGAAGTTTTACATGATGAAGATCAGGTATGATCGTACAAGTCTTCTATGACGATAGCTTGATCGCTTCTGCCAATGATGATGGCTAATCCTATTCCTCTACATGATAAAGCTTAGGTAAAGAGGTACAGGTCTTCTAATGACGATCACTAAACTCTGTTCTGCTTGTCTACCATCTCCGTTACAAGTTATGAAGAAGCAGACAGTAGTTCGAACATATGAACATACATACAATGACATAGTTTCATACGAACACACAATCAAATGACACGCTACAGATCACGTAGGCCGTTTGAATAATAGGTCGGGGTAGTTGTCTCAAGCAGGGAGCTTGGACTAATGTTTATAAACAATTGAATGACTACAGTGACGGCATGTTATCTTAGCTTACATACTTATTGTATACGTCATCTTTAGCGTCTCTAGTCTGATCACATTCCTGCAAGCAATCTGGTTGACCTCTTTAGTTTTAGACTTTTTATATATATGGTGGACTAACATTCCATATTTTTATTATGTAAACACTTACATATATATATATATATGTATATGTTATATATCCATATATATATATATATATATATATATAGATATATATATATTTATAGATATAGTATATAATATATATATATGATATATATAGCTATAGATATATATATATATATATATATATATATAGATATATAATATATATATCTATATATATATATATATATATATATATGCATATATATATATATATATATACATATATATATCATATAGATATATATATAGTATAATCTATATATATATATATATATATATATAATACATATATATATATAGTATATATATATATATATATATATATATATATATATGATATTATCATATATATAATATATATATATATATATATATATATATATATATATATATATATATATATATAGATATATATATATATATATCCTATCTATCGATATATATATATATCTAGATATGATATATATTCTATATATTATATATATATATATATATATATATATATATATATATATGTATATATATATATACATACATATATATAGTATATATAAATATATATATATATATATATATATATGATATATAGATATATATATATGTAGATATATATATATATATATATATAGATATATATATATATATATATTTATAGATTCTATATATATATATATATATATATATATATATATATATATATATATATAATATATATATATTGATATATATATATATATATATATATATATATATATATATTATCAAACATATATCTATATATTATATATATATATATCTAATATCAATATATATATATATATATATATATATATATATATATATATATATATATAAATATGAAATTCAGGTGAAAACGTAGAC
>NC_087201.1:42989752-43007252 GCF_015104395.2 Macrobrachium nipponense
AATACTGAACACACTGATGCTATAAGGATACTTAAACGGCTGTGATTTCATAGTGTATCTAGTACAGAGATATTTTATGTATTCTATTTACATTAAGGTTGCATAAGCGTGGCTTCATTGTGTGCATTAACTATCAAGGTAGTGATAGGTATAGCACACTATGCCTTAGTTCAGTGGCTTTCAGTCTTTTTTTCAACCACATACCATTTCGGGTATTTTTAAGACAGTAACGTAACCCCCCTCCACTTCGGATAAAGAAAGCAAATCAATGGCAGGAAAAAAATCCATTGTGTATATTTGCAAGTACTGTGCTGAAAGGAAGTGGATAACTCTCATGACATAACCAATATTATTGTAAGCACAAAGAATTCCATAAAAAATATAGAAATATCTTTTTTATAATCATTTGCCGGTTTCTGTGCAGTAAATTTTCAAGGTTATGTTACTGAGCTGCAAAAAAAATTATTATTGCATCCGTAGCAAAGGGAATTAATGAGATTGCTGAAACTGTTTTTCATCAACTAAACTAGTGAGCCGAGGAGCAGTTTTTGCTAAAGCACATCGAAGGCCGGCTCCCACATTCATTCGAGACCTTAATTTTTTTTTTCTGACAATAAGTAAGCTGGAAAAACTATTTTCACATATGATTTTGATTATTTTACACCAAGAACTTGACTAAAGACTTTTCTCAAATAGATCACAAGCAATGGAGCCATTCATAAGTTCAGTAAACTCTTCCTTAATAGCATCATTAACAAAAGCATCATCTGTATGGAAAAGGTTGCTAATTAACTTTAGGTTTCCTTCATACACATCATAAAAGAATCTGTTTGCTTCATTCAGCATAGGGGAAAGGCAATCCACTCATAAGCTTATCATCTGAACTACAGTAGAGGTGTCCTGTCTCTCAGCAAGTGGGCGGCAAGGCCCCCTAACCCTAATACCCCGTGGGGAGCGCGCACCCCCCTGACTGATACTTGGCGTACCACCTGGGGTACGCGCACCCCAGGTTGAAAACCCCTGCCCTACCTGCTATAGCTGTATATAGTTTGATATGCCAGTATTGCTCGGATGTAAGGTGTTGAAAATTTAGCAGATACTTCATGGTTATGGCTACTTTTTGGGGTATACTGAGTGCGACAGTTAGGAAATACCGTTTTACATCATCTGTTTATGCATATTGAAATAAATTATTCTCCTTAGTTGTTGTTTTTTTATTATTCTACTTTTTAGTTATTTGAATGCTCTATGCATTTCTTCTACTGATAAGTTATATCATGAGCATCAGTGTCTGCATCCTACAACCTAGCAATATTAGTGCAATGAATGTCTTTAGATACCTTAATACCACTGTATATATTTATTAGCTAACTTGCCTTCTGATTACAGCAACTGAAATGTTATTGCTGTTATGTGATACGGCTTGCTCAGTCACTCTAGTGTTGTGTTATACTCGGTACGCCATTCATGGTGTTATGCTTGTATTACTACATCTTTTTTAAATACTTTGTGCCCACTTAGTTGTTATGGTTTTCCCGATAGATATTTCAATATTTTGCTATCAGACCCATAAAGTACAGTGCTAAGTAATGCTAATAATCGATTTTTCTAATCAAATCCCTCCACATGCTGCCTGAACTTACTATATATGTTTTATATCCTGTTTGGTGATAGGAAGTTTCCCGACACTGGAATTGCGCTGCAGCTGTTGTAGTTCTGAACAACAAATGTTGTTTTACTTAGTGAAAGCTATATCAATACTGTAGTGTTTATTTTTATCGCAGTAACATCACTATAAAGATTTGATTGTTGTTACCTTATTTTAGTTATGAGTCTAAATCTGGATTGTGGAATATTACTATTAGTGCAGCAGGTACGTAGAAATTTTTTTTTAGTTTGTAATAAAAGCATTAAATTTGGCACAAATGCTTATTTTAACCCCGTCTTCTGAAAAATCTGTGTATCCACACAGTATTTCAATATGCCCACCACTTTCAAGATGGTCACTAGTTGTTTCTATTTCCGACACTATGAGTAAATAATTGTTGAAATAAATACATCAATCATTATTCAGGTATTGTCTTCTTGGGTAGAAGAGTTAACTGAAAATATAACCAGAGATCCTACTACTATGTTTACCATTGTGCAAAATACCCGCCATGAAACATTTTGCTTGATAACTCTGCAACTAAGAAAGATAGAGACAAAATTTTCATCTGCGCATACATCTATGAGACCAGGGAATCTGTTTCTAGCATTTCTGTTGGATTATTATCAATATTACATCTTGGTGAAGTAGCATCTCCCAGTCGGGCTCATATCTCCGGCACCCTGTTACTGGCACAGATAGTCATGCCCATGAACAGGAAAAGGAGTTTCCCTATAAATGAGAATCGATGTACAGTTGCCCTTTCTTTTGTTTGGAGAAGCAGTTTTATTGCAATTGCCAGGTCTGACTGATGAGCCAAACCTTAGCTGTCACTTTATGTCTGCTCCATGTTCAATCACACCAGTGAACATGAGCAGACTTTGAGGTATGGTATCATTGATGCATTCTTCAATGGTGCCGTCAAACCTAAAGTGATGATCCAGAATATGATTCCTCAATGTTTTGCTGGTTTAGCAATCACAAGCGTAGTCAGATATCTGAGATACGGCTAAAGCTAGATCTTTCTGCAAGACAAGTAGCATACTTTTTCCTTTCTTGTGTGCTTCTAAGTCAGGCATTTCTGCTAACAATTTGTACTTTAATCTTGTTGTATTTACAGTGGGTGAGGCAATAGCCAGTTGTTCCAGGTGTTGGTGGTATAATTGGGATATGTCTGCAAGAGGAAATACAGCAGAACCATCCGAACTCAAGCTGGTTTCAATGATATAATTAACCAGCTCTGATAGAACCAATGGTTCTTCACCGTGAAATTGTTCTTTCTCAAGAATTCTAAGATGACACCTCTACCTATTGTAAAAGCCATTGATATATACAAGATGGTATTTCAGATCTTGAGCAATTGCATCACCTGCACCTAGTAGTCTCCTGTTGAGATTCATTGTCATGACTTGTTGAAGATCTGATACAGGTGCCATATTTTCACAAAAAATACATGCTTCATTGTCCTGACTCATTCAATGATGTTCAGCATGCTTTTCCCATGGTTTACTACCTACAACTGTAGACCTTTGCTTTCTTGCATGATCACATTTTGCATTATTAAACATAACCCTAGAGCTCTTGTGGTATTTTGTCACATATTGTCACAGAGTTGCCTCTATGCCACTGCTTTCATCTAGCTTAGCTAGGTCGAAATTGAATGGCATTTCACCAATCTCCTGGAACAATGGCACATTGGTCGAAATCATTACATACCCATTACATTCAGAATTATGATATACAGCATATGTTATCTTGTCTTCCTGGCAAAGATAACATATGCTCCAGTCGATCTTTCTTTTGTAGTGATTGAATTTACACTTTCCATGATGAGTTCTTGACTAAGGCTGTGGTGCTATCCTTTTGCCACCTCAGTCTGAATCATATGCACATTGATGTATGGGATACAACTAGGTTCGGTAACCCTACAGCTAGCCTGACCATTCATCCAGTGCCATTGAAGTTCTGTGTGATCTGTACACCATCCAGGTAAGTACATGAACAAGCCATGTAGAGCACCATTTACCCTTGGCTTGGCTCTCCCATGCTGGCACCTCCAGTCAATTTAGGCGCAGCTGTCTAACTAGATCTACTAACTATTTCTGATTTATACTTACTAATTGATATGGGGTTATCAGACAGCATTTAGGAGACTAAACTACTAAACTGCACTAATGCAAAGCTAGGTACAGCACAAGTAAAGCAAGATTAGCTGACACTGAATGCCACGCTGAGTACCACATCGTGAAGCCGCCAATGTGCCCTGGATGTGCGCTGACATTCACTCTATTAAACTAAAACTAAAGATAAAACCATCAACTAGTTTATATATAGACTTGCAAACTATCATGTTGAACAGGAAGACATTTTTCCATGCTTATGAATCCTGAGATGCGATTATTCAAGGTTTTTGGCTGCAATGTTAGATGCTATCGTATGCTATATGAAATCTTGAACAGAAATACATTTTACTTTCGCTTGGTGACTTTACCTAAAATATATACAACCTAAACAAATGCATAAAAACATGACCAGGTGCACACGAGTCCAAAACGGCAACCATTTTGGAATTTTGAGTCATTTTTAAAAAAAGTAGCCTCTGGAGAAGATACGTACCAAATTTCATGTTTACATCATCATTAACTGAAGTATTTTAGTGAAAAAAATATTCTATCTGCTGCACAATACAATAAACGCTTTATTTCAATTGTTAAAAACGGTAAGAAGTAAAAACTCATGAAATAAGACAACTGTATACAAAAAGTCTTATTATCCCCAGGAAGCCCTTCAGGATCAGAACAAACAAATGATAAATATCGACGAAGTTTCATCGGTACAATCGAGCTTTCTATATGAATAGCGGCCCATGAAGCTCTCAGCCAAACCCGGTGGTTGCCTGCCCTATAGCGTTGCCAGTCTCACGATTAAGGCTAACTTTAACCTTAAATAAAACATTAACTACTGGGGAAAGAGGCCTGCAATTTGATGTTTGGTGATTAGAGGGTAGATAATCACCACGCCCATTTGCAGCTCTCTAGACTCAGTAGTTTTTAAGATCTGAGGTCGGACAGAAAAAGTGCGGACGGACAGACAAAGCAGGCACAATATTTTCTTTTTCCCACAGAAAACTAAAAAGGGGTTGTGGTAAATTTAATAAGAATAATCGATAGTCACGAGTCCAGACAGTAATAAACAAACATTGTTCAATGAGCTTACCAAGCAATTACTTACATGCCGATAATGTCAATTATAGATCAAAGAGACACTTGCGAATGTTGCAAATCGAATTGGCCTCACAAAACGAATTGCCCAAAAATATTTATTGGGGAGGAATCGCAGAACACTAACCGACCCGCAGCCATGGAAAGGTAAACTCACACACTTACAGCTTTCATATGATAGAAAACAGAATGAATCTTTGTTGCTCAGAAACGTAATCATTAATAGGGACGCTATCCCGGATTAAAATTTCATTCCTTAGGCTTAGTTACGGAAAGGAAACTTTAACAAATGACGCTGGAACAAATAATGTAGCAGGCAAAACTAAAAAAAAAAAAATTGACCCACATACAGGAGAAAAAATAATGCAGCAGACCAAAAGGAAGAACAAAAAACTGATTCTTCATTGAACAGGAAAATATGAAAATATCATAATTAACATATATATGACGCCATGACTGAGAATAGATCATCGAGGACAGGTGGAAAAATGTTACCTTGTCCACATACTACGGGTACGAGTTCGAATCTTCCCTTGGGATCAGATTAGATCCATTTCTTTCTTTATTTCTCTATTTGAAACGAGGTTTTGCTGAGACACGGGTTTCTAAAGTGTGAAGGATTCAAGCAGTTAAGAGGGCATTGTGGTTATCAATAGTAGTATATGATATGATATGCTGTGATATATATATATATATATATATATATATATATATATATATAATATATATATATCATATATATATATCCTTTGCTTTTCCTCATGGCTACAAGCTAGACACTACCTAACGCCATTTGGGTGCATCTCCTTTATTAAGAAGCGGAGACCAGCGATCACAGACGGTAAGTGCGGACGTAGTGTGGGCAGTTAATTTGATCTCTTTTACTGTATTTTTCATCTGTGTTCTGTGCGAACGTTCATAGCTGTCACTTGCCATCCCCTCACAGCCGTGCACCCCTGTTCTATGAAGCTAATGTAATTTAAGGGCTGTGGTACCCTTGCATGTTGTTTACTAGTGCTCATTGCTTGAATGACCTCCCGGTATTAACACGAAACACAGATGAAAAATACAAGCAGTTAAGAGGGGCATTGTGGTTAACAATAGTAGTATATGATATGATATATATATATATATATATATATATATATATATATATATATATATATAATATATCTATATATATATATATATATATATATATATATATATATCAACATATCATATCATATACTACTATATATATATATATATATATATATATATATATATATATATATATATATATATATCACAACATATCATATCATATACTACTATTGTTAACCACAATGCCCTCTTAACTGCTTGAATCCTTCACACTTTAGAAACCCGTGTCTCAGCAAAACCTCGTTACAAATAGAGAAATAAAGAAAGAAATGGATCTAATCTGATCCCAAGGGAAGGTTCGAACTCGTACTCGTAGTATGTGGACAAGGTAACATTTTTCCACCTGTCCTCGATGATCTGTTTCAGTCATGGCGTCATATAATGTTAATTATGATATTTTCATATTTTCCTGTTCAATGAAAAATCAGTTTTTTGTTCTTCCTTTTGGTCTGCTGCATTATTTTTTTTTTCTGTATGCGGGTCAATTTTTTTTTTTTTTTAGTTTTGCCTGCTACATTATTTGTTCCAGCGTCATTATATATATATATATATATATATATATATATATATATATATATATATATATATATATATATATATAATCCTTTGCTTTTCCTCATGGCTACAAGCTAGACACTACCTAACGCCATTTGGGTGCATCTCCCTTTATTAAGAAGCGGAGACCAGCGATCACAGACGGTAAGTGCGGACGTAGTGTGGGCAGTTAATTTGATCTCTTTTACTGTATTTTTCACCTGTGTTCTGTGCGAACGTTCATAGCTGTCACTTGCCATCCCCTCACAGCCGTGCCCCCCTGTTCTATGAAGCTAATGTAATTTAAGGGCTGTGGTACCCTTGCATGTTGTTTACTAGTGCTCATTGCTTGAATGACCTCCCGGTATTAACAGTCGCTAGGAGACATTACTAGGGGAGATCACATTAGTCGGTATCTGTGTTTCACACCCTACCATTCAATACAGTAACTTTATGTGAAGTAATTCAGTCATTTCTTGCCCTTTGAGGGAATTCTGGGAATGTAAGATTTATATCAAGCAAGCATGAAAATTTGGCGGCATCACCGCATTTGATCAGTATTTTGTGTCGCGTGTGTATTTATTAACCGATACCTCACTCCAGGTATCCTGACGCTTTCATCCCTGCTTTGAAAGGTGGATTTCTTTATCCTTAAACGCTCTTGACACCTGCTACCCGCACACCAAGTTCTTCCACGTGTCGGCAACCCGATAACTTGATTTTTCAGTGACGAGTCGGACCTTGAGAATCTTAGCATCCTTATGGCGCCCGGGAATACGTCGAGTAATTAATTTGTAAATATATTCTATTTCAAGTGACCCTTAGAAGTTTCCCTTCAAAAGTTCTTTGTATCTGTAACTGGTCTTCAGCGGTAGAGTGTTTGAGAGGTTCACCTCATCTAGGCCCCCTGTCTTCGAGTATGAAGCGTATCTAACTGTTGAGTTGAACCTCTCTAAAGAAGGGTCACGAATCCTTAATATATATAATATATATATATTATATAGATATAATAGATATATTATATACTATTATAATAACAAATATATATGTGTATATATATATATATATATATATATAATATATATATATATATATATATATATATAATATATATATATATATATATATAATATATATAATATATTATATTCTTATTAGCTGTTACTATCGTAATGCGTATCATCCTCTCTTTAACTGTATAACGTGTTGTAAAATTGTTTGCATTATTTCATATTCCTTATTTATCTTAGAATTAGTGTGTTCTAATAATGTATGTTCAAATCTTGCATAACATAATTTAAAAGTTAAGATAACGTAATATGCAAGAAGAAAAAGAATTAGCATTGTCTGTTCGGAACAGGAAGATATCTGTCACCACTTGGGGCTGCGTGGTTCCGATTTTTTTTTTTCTTTTTTTTTGGTGAACATGCTATGCTTTTACTTGTTTAACACTTTGTCTTTTCGACGAATCACGTGGAAGGATTGCATCATCTTTCGCAAGCATAACACGTTTCACATACGTCTGATGCCTTTCATTTCATATAAGTAGTTAGAGATGTTTTTTTATTGAAAAGTATCTAATATTACTTGTAAAATTCAATCTTGTATCTCCTCGTATTTTGAGATTTTGTAGACTCGTACGTATCTTAAATTAGGAAATGGAAAGTTTGTGACGTCACTCAAGAAAATGACGAAAGTTAATTTCATTCGAGAAGATTCTGTAATCATAATATTTTACTTAAAAAAGACTTTTATTGTCTTAAATCATGTAATAATAGATGTTAGTTAAGATTGTAATCTCACTTTCTTTCTACTTATTCTTATGAAAGAGAATTATTACGATACTAGCTGAACTTCGGGTCCAAGATGATTTAAGCCCATCAGGCCTTTATGTCTCGCCCATTCATGAGAGAGACAGAGAATTCATTCGGAGCTTTGAACTAGGGACGTAAAGAGATCATCTCCCTCTCTCCCTCTCTCCCGCGCCATTTTTAATTTTACATTAACGTAAAGATTTTCTACTTAGTGATTGGTCACTCGTAAATGTTAGATTTCATATTTCTTAGAGTTATTTAGTATTACTTAGAGCTTATTGTGGATTCTGAACAAACATTGTTCAAGTGTGTAATGGCTACTTTTCTTTCCTTTTTGAAATATTGTGAATTATGGTGAAATTTTGGAACGAGCTGCAGCAGAAAATTGGGACCAAGGTAATGTTTTATTTCAATGTTAAAGTTGCAACTTTATTAAATATTCTTTAAAGGTTGGTGAATATTTAATGGTTTGGTGAAACTATCGAAACTATCTTATTTTTTACACATTGCAAATTTTGATGTGCTGTGTTTGTTTCTTTTGAGGTGATTTTTTTTAGCATTTATCCATTTTTCTTATTGAAGTGATTTTCTGTGCATTTATCCATTTTTCTTATTGAAGTGTTTTTTTTTTTTATGTGCTGTGTGATTAATGCTTTCTCTTAGCAATTTTGGTATGTTCCAAATTTTTCTGTGTATCATTTGTATTCACAATTTGATTAACTTAATTGTTTTATTAATTAATCAGGGTACATTTAATTGAATTTAACACTTGTGAATTAATTTGCTTTTACTTAGAATTTAATCAAGTTTTAGTGTTGTTTAACACTTGTGAGTTAATTTCTAAATTGCATTTCGATTGAATTAATTAATTTTCTTGATTTTTGTGATTAAAATAATTTTGATTTAATCAATTACTTAATAAATAATTCAAGAATTAATTAAACTTTGTGTTGATTTCAAGTAACAGTAAATTTCACTGAGATTGTGAATTTCACTTATAAATTTTGAGTTTGATAATAAATATTTGTACTTAAAAACTTTATAAGTGTTTTCTTTTTCACCAGTATATTTAATTTTGTTTAGGTAGAAACATTGAGTGGTAATTGAGCTGTTTTCTTCAATTTAATTGAAGTGAGTTAGATGCCCTTTAATTAATTTAATTATATATAAGATTACCTCACACCTGTTTTGATAAACTAAGTCTGATTTTCTGCACTAGTGGTAAGTTGTTTAAGGGATCACTGTTACCTTTAGAGTATTCAGTCGTATTTACCTGTGATGAAGGTTCAGGTGTCTGGCTGTGGTGATGTAATATTTAATGATTGGTAAGAGTAGTAACCAGATACTTGCACCTCGTCACAATATATATATATATATATATATATATATATCATGTTTATATATATATATTATATTATATATATAATATAATATATATATATATATATATATATATATATATATAATATATATTATAATACTGTTATATATATATATATATATATATATATATATATATATACATACATATATATATATATAATATATTATATATATATATATATTATATATATATATATATATATATATATATATATATATATATATATATATTATATATATGATATATCTGTATATATATATATATATATATATATATTATATATATATATATATCATACTTATATATATTATAATATATATAATTATATGTATATATCATATATTTATACTAATATATATACATATATATATATAGATATACATATACATATACTATATATATATATATATATATATATATATATATATATATATACAGAGAGAGAGAGAGAGAGAGAGAGATCAGGGGTTTTCAACTTTTTTTCACTACGTAACCCTGGTATTTTTAAAGTCAGAAAGGTACCCCTCTGCTTCATAAAGAAACCAAAACAATGTCAGGAAAAAATTCCATTGTGTATATTTGCAAGTACTGTGCTGAAGCGAGGTAAGTATATAACTACTATAACCAGAATTGTTGTAAACACAAAGAATTCCGTAAAAAAATACAGACATTTTTAAAAAACTAATTATTTACCTTTTTCTATGTAGTGAATTTTCAAGGTTAAGGAACAGAGCTCCAAAAAAAACAAAATACAATATTATTAAATCAGCAGCAAAGGGAGTTAATGAGATTGCAGACACTGTTTTTTTATCAGCTAGCCTGGTGAGACGACGAGCAGTTTCAGATAGAGCACATCGAAGGGCGGCTTCCACAGTCATTCGAGACCTTAGTTTTGATTTTATAACACGTAAGCTGGAAAACAGTTTCACACAGATACTACGTTGATGGGAAAAGCAACTGAGAATGGAGAGGCTCCTCTGCGACATATGGATATATTTTGGATATTTTACATCGGAACCTGACTAAAGACTTTCTCAAATAGATCACCAGCACTGGACCCATTCACAAGTTCAATAAACTCTTCCTTTATAGCATCATTGACAAAAGCAACATCTGTATGGAAAGGGTCTCTAATTAGCTTTAAGTTTCCTTCTGTTTCATTCTGCAGTGAGGAAAGGCAATCCACTCTTTTAAGCTTACCATCTGAACTACAGCAGAGTTGTCCTGTCTCTCAGCAAATGGGTGTCAGGCCCCTAACCCAAATGACCCGTGGCGAGAGCGTACCCTTTGACAGACTTTTGGCATTGCACCTAGGGTAGGCGTACCCCAGATTGAAAACCCCTGATATAGATATATAGATAGATAGATAGTAAAGGAGGTAAATGAAAAAAAAGAATGTTTTCAATTGAATTTTTTTTCTTATAAATATTTCCAAATTTTCAAAAGACAAATGACTTTTTTTTTTCTGAAAGTTGTCTCTTGGCTCTGCTCAGCCCATTCTTTTATTAAAGGAATGTCTTTGATACATAGCTTTAACTTGTTTTTAACACGACTGCTCCTACTTCACTAAAAATAAATATAATGTACTATGAGATTCAGGGCCTCTGTAACACGGTTTTTTGGACTTTGCTCCTTATCAAAGCATCGGATGTAGCTGAAAGTTGACATATGTATATTTTACAACCACACACAAATTTTGTCAGCATTATCAATAACCTAAACCCGATAGTTTTAATTTTTATAGAGTAAAAATTATCTAGCCGATGCCATAGCCAATGATTACGAGGCAAGAGTCGAAAAACATTCATTACGTAAGCAAGGTAAACACCGTTTTACGAAATGTTGCCCCACCCATACCACCAGACAAACTCATTCACCTTTTTCCATCGGCTCTGAACTCATAGCAGTCAAGAATTGTCCCCATGGTTGCAAAACTGCATTTGTCTTACGACTTGCTACTTTATACAGTCAAGAAAAAGCCCGTGGCCATACTTACTATAGCCTGAATAAGTAATTATTCAGTTTCTAGTTTAAATCCAATGTTTATGGTCTGATTTGTATTTAGCGTAACGTGATTATAGTACTTGTAATGTCATTCAGGATTTTGAACATTTCCATTAACTATTCACTATGCCACCAAGAGAGAGAGAAAGAGAGAGATTGTATGTAAACAGTCTTTATATAACTATTTCTTTTTTTTTTTTGAAATAAGACTTTTCTCCAAAGTAAATACAAGCTTATATGTGCTAAAATCTCCAGCAGACCAACGGATCATCCGATATAATTTATTTTCTTCTTCTTTAGGCCATACGACCGTGTTGGAAATATACTTTATGAATGGCGGAACGATACATATGTGGGTGGGGTATCTGTGCTAGCGTAGTAATACTACTGCAGTAATAGCAGTAATATACATGAATTAAACGTTTAGGCCAACTGCTGGGATCCATGAGGATCATTTAGCACTTCTTACAACTACTAGAGAAATGAATTTTTATAGCAGAAGTTCAAATTTTCTAATCCAACAATGCCCATGATAGCCTTCAGTGTTATCCTGAATTATAACGAGGCCAAAGTGGGTGGAGCCTCGTGAAGTTATCATTCTGACGATAATTATTGGTGAAGGTTTTAAGCCAAAATACGGTACCGGCTATTTTTTTTCAGTAAATAGGTAGATAGCCAATAAATAAAAATTTCTTGACGTTGCATATAGCAATTATCAAAATCAAGCTTGTCTACTATGTTTTTGAGAATTACCAACTATTCCCTACATATTGTCAATCTGATTGCGACCTATAAAGTAGACTGTAATTTCTTTGGACACTTATTTTGGGAGCTAGTACTTAATAGTTCGAAGTGTTTTTGTATTTATTAACATATTTTGTTGGTTTGTTCATTATGACAATTGTCAGTGGAGAGGTTTCAGAGTTCATAAAGGTGTACTGCTTTGCTTGTATTTAAATTTTTATGTCATTGTTGCCAGAATGTCTAGCCTTCGTTACGTATAGCCAATCATCCATCGAGAAAGAGAAAAGAAATGATGTCATAAGTTACGTAAACGAGTGCGTTCGAAACCTTTTCTATGAGTGAGTGGCCCGTCTTCAAAAAAAAGTCACTTTTACATTATAAGTACCAAATTTATTCAACCTACGTAATGCAGAATACTGTCAAAATTTATGTGTAGATATAATGTGTATTATGAATAAGCGTTATATTTATGAAATGCATAGATAAAAAGTTATTGAGAAAAAACCGTGTACAGAGGCCCTGAATCTTATAGTAGTGTTAAGAAATAAGCCACTGATAATTCTGAATGTCTTTTCACTTTTACAATCGTACCATCGTGCAAGAAGTAAGCAAAGTGGAGTAAGATATTTCTATGAATTCACAAAAAGTAAACGGGATTTTATGGGCAACCAAACAATAGCTATGTAGATTTGGTTTGCGTTACCACTGTTACATTTAAAGCTACACACTTCTTTATAAGTGATAGTTCGTGTGATTCCAAGTGAAACACTGATATACAGATACTTCTCTCGCTCTCTCTCTCTCTCTCTCTCTCTCTCTCTCTCTCTCTATCTCTTCTCTCTCTATATATATATAATATATATAATATATATAGTAAATAAATATATATATATATATATATATATATATAGATATATATATATATATATATATTATATATATATATATATATATATATATATATATATATATATACTACTTTAATTTAATTTTTTTTCTATGCCAAAAAGTATTGATAAAGTCCCCCAGAATTTAATGTAACACTTTTATCTAGTTTGAGTTGATGGTATTTATTAAAAGTCAGGTATAACTTCTGCTATTATTTAATAATGTTTTTAACTTCAGATATGTAATTTTTGCATAATGATTTTATCTTACTGAAAAACTTCGTTATTTTTTTCCGTAAAAAAATACCTTCATTAATTTGAGAATTTTCCGCGCCATTTAATATTAGAAATATCAACATGTCTTATGCCGTAAGCTATTTCAGTATTCGGAGAATGGGAGTTTCCTGACTTGTATATTTAATGCTATCAGCAATTGCCGCTTACCCCTCAGGGCAGACATAGTATTTAAATCTTCCCATTTGGTTCTTTCCACTAACTTTCGTCGTTCTTACTGGATTTAATTTCATAGAAGCTGCAACACCCCTAATCAAAGGTGTTCATTTGTGGAATATATTTATTGTTTGTATTATTTTTCGTCATAATCCTTCATTTGTGTTTCATATCATATCCAATGATCCACCCAAGCTCTGTAAAACAAAATATAAATAAAATTTAAGAACAAGTGTGAAGTAACACACACACACACACACGCACACACACACACACACACACATATATATATATATATATATATATTATATATATAATATATACATTATATATAATATATATATAAGATATATATATATATATATATATATTATATATATATATATATATATATATACATATACATATATAAGCGAATACCACGGGAAATGATAGACAGGAATCCAAGCGCTTTCGTCTTTATTCAGACATCATCAAGGAGCTACTAAAGTACAATCGGAGAGGAAGGCCTCAGGTACAAACAAGATCAGGAATACCAGATGGTTAATTATCAAAAGGGTAAAAATTAAAAGGGATAATCCAGGATTATCGGATATCACACGGTCACAAACTTAAACAGATTCTGACCCTAACCGAAATTACAAAGTATCTTACAGTCCAAAACATGTAAAAACTGAATATATTAATTTTGTTGCTTATATTTATCTACAACTTTTTTCATTATGAAAGCATCAAGTTTAAATAAACCAAGACTTAAATTTAGAACATTTCTATTATTTGACTTGATAAAACAAGATTCAATGATATTCCTTTTAACTGTGTCATACATAGGACTAAGGCTCTTGCTTGACTCCAGTTATAGGATAGTCTAAATCTCTCATATGTACAAATAATGCATTCGATATTTGCCAGTTCTCACAGAATATTGATGTTGCTTAAGACGCTGTGAAAGAGATTTGCCAGTCTGTCCGTAATAGATTTTATCACACTTTTTGCAAGGAATTTCATATATGCAGCCTGGAAGATCTTTAGGAGAATTTTTGATTACTAAACTCTTGACATTAATATTACTGCAAGAAAACAACATTTATGTTAAAAAGCTTTAAAATTCTAGGAATATCTAAAAACCTTTCATCATAAGGTATTTAATTTTAGAATGTTATGCTTACTAAATTCAAGTTTGTCATTAGTTGAATAAAATGTTTTTCTAGCTCTTTTCCATGCCACATCTACAAAAGTCCTTGGGTATTTAAGTTTCAATGCAATATCATAAATAGTTTTAATTTCAGCGTCAATAAACTGCGGGCTACAGACACGTAAAGCCCTTAGGAACATCCCAGAAAAAACAGAGAATTTAACATTTTGATGGTGATTGGAGTAGTAATGAACAAAAGAGGCAATATTAGTTGATTTTCGAAAGACTGAAAAGGTGAAATTTCTATCATTTCTATGGACAGCTACATCAAGAAAATTCAAATTACAATTTCTTTCTTTCTTCCTCTACAGTAAATTTTATAGAGGCCTTCCTCTCCGATTGTACTTTAGTAGCTCCTTGACGATGTCTGAATAAAGACGAAAGCGCTTGGATTCCTGTCTATCATTTCCCGTGGTATTCGCTTATTTATGAAGTCACGTGCATCTACTGTGATTTTTTAAGCATATATAGATATATATGATATATATATATACTATATATATATATATATATATATATATATATATATATATATATATATATATATAAGCGAAGAATAGCCAGAAAATATCAAGGTCCCAATTTGCTTGGAACGCCTGTTTTTATTTAACCTATGGTAGTGCAAAATAAACCAGGGTTACAAAACTATGGCGAAAATCTGTGGGAACAAACCCCAAAGAACTTTAAAGCGAACAACAGTTTCATGAGGATTTTTCTGCCTCAGACCGATATTGCCATGCAACGGAAATTCTTTGCTCATGACTGTTGTATGTTTTTGGAAGATATTTTAGGAAATGGTGAGCAAGTTTTGTGTTTACATGCAGTCTTGCCTCCTGCAGGTAGGTAGTACATATATTATATATATATATATATATATATATATATATATATATATATATATATATATATATATTATAAGTCTGTGTGTGTGTCTATAACACCGTGATTATGCAAAACCATTAAGATGCAAATGTCGTAATACCCAATTCGCTCTACCTTGGAAATGACACACACACACACACACACATATATATATATATATATATATATATATATATAATATATATATATATATATATATGATATATATATATATATAAAGAGAGAGAGAGAGGAGAGAGAGAGAGAGAAGAGAGAGAGAGAGAGAGAGAGAGAGATTTGTAAATAAATTGGGAGATTATCATAAAACTGGGAACTTTGACTCATAGTCTGAGGAATACGTTGATTTCTCGAGACTTTTAATAAAAATTATTCGTTTGAAAGACTTTTTTGTAATTCTAGCAAATTCTAGCAAAGATAAAAAAAAAATAGATAATAATAATAATAATAATATAATAAAATAATAATAATAATAACAATAATAATAATAAAATAATAATAATAATAATAATAGACAACGAAATATCTAAAATATGAATTTTGTCTTTCCTTGAGATTTTTCCAATATTCACTTTATATTCGCTGAAAGCCAGTTATCTGCTAAGACTATATGGAGTGAAGTCTTATTTTTTATCCACTGTCTCCCTTGCGTCTCATGCAAACTAATGCTAGTACACAACAGAATACATTAAAAAAATTGTATTTTATTAAGTGATTAAATGAAATAAAAGAAAGGGAAAAGCCAAAAGTGATATCAAATAACTCGGAAACATGATAATACTGAGGACGGAACAAGTAAATCGTAATTTTAGATAAAATAATTAAGATCTAGACATAATGATAATGAAAAGGTAATGGTTTAAAGTTCGTCACAAATACAGGATCACTAAATGTGTGCTATCACTTTTGTGCTCCAACAGGAATATTTTTTTTTTTACGTCAAATTAAAAATATTTCGTGCAAGGCAGTCTCAATGCATTTTATCTCGACCACTCACTTCTTGTATTCATAAACTTTCCTCTTATTACCTGAAAAGATCATCAGAATTACATCAAAATTAAGATCATGGTTCTCTCCGTTCATTCAGCAATCGAAGAATCCACCGACCATCTGAAAATTTTGCTTCATCATTAATCTCATTTATCGCATTTATAAGATAAATATTATCAAAATCACAGCCCTCCAGACCTCATAAAAAGTAAATACCTATTCACTCTTTTCAAATGGTTGTATATCCATTTAAAGACGGTAACAGTTCCCATAAAAATTCCATTATCATTTTCCCGACGGATTCCTTTTCCCGATCTATGATTTTCAGGTTCCTCATCGCAGATACGAGTATTCCCTGATATTGGGAATCGATTTTGAGGCTATACCCTGGTTTTCTTGTAGCCATGAAATCGTATCTTATTAATGAAGTAATTTTGGTATATCTCAGTCCTTCAGAGTTTCTCGTAATTTTTCATCGTAGAAAATATAGCGAAGGGATGCAAATTTTTTAAAAGGTTGTGCCGCTAATAATGATTTCATTACAGATGGCAATACAGAGTGGGTGAAAGATAAAGTGAATAGAAGTGCAAGGAAAGTGTCAGAT
>NC_087201.1:43009752-43024752 GCF_015104395.2 Macrobrachium nipponense
GATCTGGGGAATACCTAACGTTGTTGATTATCATTAATGCAATTAGTCACAAAACAAACTCCAAGGGCAGTAAATTCTCGAATGGACTGATATTCAAGCGATAACAATGACACAATAAAGTCTTATTTTTGAGGGCTTACAGCCGTGTTACTTTGCCTGTAGAATTTTTGTAGATCACTCTTAAATTATTTCGAGAGTGTACCCTGCACATGCGAAGGTATAAAACATAACTAACTTTTGCACGGGGGCACCATATATAAGCTTGGAAGGATTTCATCATGATTCACACTTATCGACAATTCCATTTTCAGATAAGGCGATAACGAAACATAGTTTATTAACAGACACTGCTCGTGGAATCATTATCCAATACGTATCAAGTTTAATCTACTCGAGAGTTACAAAATGTCATTTAATCTCATATTTTTCTCATAATTTGAGCTTCCAACACTTTCTCGAGATCCACCTTCACTGAATTTTCCTTTTACATTCTGGCGATTCCCTTCGGTTCACAGTCGAGGAAGACAGGGTCATTAGGGCAGTTAGGAAAGAAATAAGGTACGCCATTTTCCCAGTAAATGTAGCCGCTGCATTTGCACAGTAGCTTTTCCCCAGTCCTCCGTCAGGAACTGACATTTCTCGGCAGACTCTCATCTGAATGGAAATGTCTTTCACAAAGCTGTAAGAATATTAACTCGTGAGAGGAGAAAGGTCTAGGAATTATACATGCACTTAGTGTTAGGATATAAACGTGAAGTATATAATTGAATCGGAAATTTATGCATATAGGACTCTATTTTTACACACATACACACACACTTATTTATGTATATGTATATATATATATATATATATATATATATATATATATATATATATATATATATATATATATATTTATATACATATTTATAAATATATATATATATATATATATATATATATATATATGAATCAACTTGATCAAGAAGTATATAAAACGTGATGCTATGTATAAATAAAGGTTTTTTTTTTGCCACGGAGGAAAAAAATGAAAAACGAGTTGGCCGAGTATTTCGGTCCTATTCGGACCCTTTACTGAGTCATACTGATTTTACAAAGAACACCATAGTCAAAAGAAGGCTTAATATACAAACTGACACTACCAAATTAGACCATAAGGGCGATTTTCACTCTACAGAGAGGAGGAGGAGTCAAAGGCTAGCCGCACCTTGAAGGATACCCGCGGCAAACAAGTGATTCTTCCAGAAAAACAGTACATTTTGAAAAAATCACGGGAGCATATACATTTAATATCATAAATTTTTACACAAATTTTCCCAACAAAAATTATTATTAATGAAAAGACGAAAGAATATATATAAATATATATATATATATATATATATATATGTATATATATATATATATATATATATATATATATATATATATATATATATATATATATATATATATATATATATCGAGCAAGAGAAAGAGGGAGAGAAAATATCGAACCAGAGAGAGAGAGAGAGAGAGAGAGAGAGAGAGAGAATTAGTAACTATATACATGTGGGACTAATTTATTAGTTGCTTTTTATTTTGAGGTCCTTCATAAATCATTCTTACACATGGTCCAAATGGTACATTCCCAGACTAAGATTTAGGTCGTTTTTATTAGTGATTTGTATAATTGCCGATTCCAGTAAATTTCTTGAAACATAATCTTTAGATCTAGCAATTACCGAGGTATCACCCCAATTAATACAATGAGATTTTTCACTCACATGGATAAACAGTGCATTTGAAGTCTAGGCTGTTCTAACTGAATACATATGCTGCTTAACCCGAACACATAAATTTTTACTAGACTGTCCAACGTAAACGATGGGCAATCCTTACAAGGAATTTTGTAAATGATGTTGTTATTTGTTACGGGGCTATTCTTAATTAGCATATCTTTAATGGTATTGTTATAAGAGAACACTACATTAACATTAAATCATTTAAATATTGATTTTATGGTTTCAAATCCACGAAAATAAGGTAAGCTAAGTACATTTTTAGGGATTTCTTTTTCATTAATAGCAACATTATAAAACTATGAGCTTTTTGATAACATAAATCAATTAAATGAGGTGGGTAGCAGAGATCGTTTCCTTTCTTTTTTATGTATTCTATTTCTTGGTCCAGGTATTGTGGACTCGTGATACGCAAAGCGCGTAGGAACAGACGAAAAAATTGAAATTTTAATAATAAGATGGGTGGCCAGAATAAAAATGTACATATGTTAAATTATTTGTGGGTTTTCTATAAATACTGAATTTGCATTGGAAAGATTCTCTATGTATAATACATCTAGGAAAGGGATGACATTGTTATTTTCAATTTCAACAGTGAATTTAGGATGGCACTAAATTATTCAATTTAGACAGTAAATCATTTACATTGATACCACCAGGTAAGACTACTAGATATCATCGACATATCGGTACCATTATTCGGGAGGTGTTGTCTCTCAAAAAATTCCATATATAAGTTTGAATGGAGAGGTGATAAAGGGTTACCCATGGCCATACCAAATATTTGTTGGTAATATTCTCCATTACAAAAATAAATCTGCAATCACAAATACATACCTTATTAAGGAAATTATGTGACTAACGGACATCGGCAATTCATGCAGTACAAGTTCATTACTTAAATATTCTACACAGAGTACAGAGTCAATAGGGACTTTTGTACAAACAAGAACATACACAAAACTGACAAAAATATCGCTAGGGTTTAGTACAATGTTATTTAATTTTTCCACAAGATCAAGAGAATTACCGGATGTGTGAATTAGATACAGTTCCTAGTAGCGGGGATAACAGTTTAGTAAAATATTTAGATAGTTTATAAGCAATTGATCCTACAGTACTAATAATTGGGCGCATAGGTTTGTTTCCCTTATGAGTTTTGACTAGGCCATATAAATAAGGTAATGAGGGACACTTTACAGTTAACTGACACAAAAGTTCTTTTTTATGTTTAAGAATTTGTTTGATATTGATATTAAGTTTTTATTACTGGTCCAACGGATTTTTTGCGGGTTTTTGTAAGTTATTTCATCCTCTAGTAAAGTATGCATGCGTGATATGTAGTCAGTTTTGTCAAGAACCACTAAACTATTGGATTTATCAGCCTTGGTAATGTGTAAGCTATTATCATTCTTCAATTCTTTTCACTTTTTCTGTAGCGAGCGGGGGAAGTTATCTTCATGGTAGGCATGTGCGTAGCACTATATGTCATGCCTTTGATAATGTCTAAATGATTTTGTGGTAGGTCACAGTATTTTTCAAGCTTATATAAAGATGTCGCTATTGATAAAGCTGAGGGTTTGTTACAAATGAAGAAAGACAGCCCAAAGCCTAATGCGCGCACTGCATTATCACTTATTTGTTTTGCTCGATAAATTCACCACACAATCACTTCTAGCATTAGTTGGTCCAATCACTGTCGTTGATAAGGTTGTTTAATTTTGTGTCCAGTTTTTCTAATCAAAGTGTCTCGTAGTTCTACGAAGTTTTCCATATATTTCTTGCCTTAATGCGTGTTTCCAATCAGCGGGAATCGAATAGTTGAAGTTACGTCGGGCTTTTTCCAGTTCTTTAAATTTCTCCTTTTCCTCCATTTTCGCGGCAGCAATGTGACGTTTTAATATGAGTGACAAACCCTCAGCTTTATCAATAGCGACATCTTTATATAAGTTTGAAAAATACTGTGACCTACCACAAAATCATTTAGACATTATCAAAGGCATGACATATAGTGCTACGCATGCTTACCATGAAGGATAACTTCCCCGCTCGCTACAGAAAAAGCTTAAAAGAATTAAAGAATGATAATAGCTTACACATTACCAGGGCTGATAAATCCAATAGTTTCTTTAGTGGTCTTGACAAAACTGACTACATATCACGCATGCATACTTTACTAGAGGATGAAATAAACTTACAAAAAACTCGCAAAAAATCCGTTGGACCAAGTAATAAAAACTTTAATATCAATATCAACAAATTCTTAAAGATAAAAAAGAACTTTTGTGTCAGTTAACTGTAAAGTGTCCCTCATTACCTTATTTATATGGCCTAGTCAAAACTCATAAGGAAAACAAACCTATGCGCCCAATTATTAGTACTGTAGGATCAATTGCTTATAAACTATCTAAATATCTACTAAACTGTTATCCCCGCTACTAGGAACTGTATCTAATTCACACATCCGGAATTCTCTTGATCTTGTGGAAAAATGAAATAACATTGTACTAAACCCTAGCGATATTTTTGTCAGTTTTGATGTATGTTCCTTTGTTTACAAAAGTCCCTATTGACTCTGTGCCTAGAATATTTAAGTAATGAACTTATACCGCATGAATTGCCTATGTCCGTTAGTCACATAATTTCCTTAATTAAGTTATGTATTTGTGATTGCAGATTTATTTTAATGGAGAATATTACCAACAATATTTGGTATGGCCATGGGTAACCCTTTATCACCTCTCCTTTCAAACTTATATATGGAATTTTTGAGAAACAACACCTCCCGAATATCACACTTATCCCCTTAAAATGGTACCGATATGTCGATGATATCCTAGTAGTCTTACCTGGTGGTATCGATGTAAATGATTTACTGTCTAAATTGAATAATTTAGTGCCATCCATAAAATTCACTGTTGAAATTGAAAATAACAATGTCATCCCTTTCCTAGATGTATTAATACATAGAGAATCTTTCCAATGCAAATTTATAGAAAACCCACAAATAATTTAACATATGTACATTTTCATTCTGGCCACCATCTTAATATTAAAATTTCAATTTTTTTCGTCTATGTTCCTATGCGCTTTGCGTATCACGAGTCCACAATACCTGGACCAAGAAATAGAATACATAAAAAAGATAGGAAACGATCTCTGCTACCACCTCATTTAATTGATTTATGTTATCAAAAAGCTCATAAAAAGTTTTATAATGTTGCTACTAATGAAAAAGAAATCCCTAAAAATGTACTTAGCTTACCTTATTGTTTTTTTTTTTCGTGGATTTGAAACCATAAAATCAATATTTAAATAATTTAATGTTAATGTAGTGTTCTCTTATAACAATACCATTAAAGATATGCAATTAAGAATAGTCCGTACAAATAACAACATAATTTACAAAATTCCTTGTAAGGATTGCCATCGTTTACGTTGGACAGTCTAGTAAAAATTTATGTGTTCGGGTTAAGCAGCATATGTATTCAGTTAGAACAGCCCAGACTTCAAATGCACTGTTTATCCATCTGAGTGAAAAATCTCATTGTATTAATTGGGGTGATACCTCGGTAATTGCTAGATCTAATGATTATGTTTCAAGAAATTTACTGGAATCGGCAATTATACAAACCACTAATGAAAACAACCTAAATCTTAGTCTGGGAATGTACCATTTGGACCCATGTTTGTAAGATGTTTATGAAGGACTCAAAATAAATGAACAACTAATAAATTAGTCCCACATGGTATATAGTTATTAATCTCTCTCTCTCTCTGGTTCGATATTTTCTCTCCCTCTTTCTCTTGCTCGATATATATATATATATATATATATATATATATATATATATATATATATATATATATATATTTATATTTTCTTTCGTCTTTTCATTAATAATAATTTTTGTTGGGAAAATTTGTGTAAAAATTGATGATATTAAATTGTATATGCTCCCGTGTTGTTTTCAAAATTTACTGTTTTTCTGGAAGAATCACTTGTTTACCGCGGGTATCCTGCAAGGTGTGACTAGCCTATGATCCTCCTCCTTTCTGTAGAGTGAAAATCGCCCTTATGGCTAATTTTGGTAGTGTCCAGTTTGTATATTAAGCCTTCTTTTGACTATGGTGTTCTTTGTAAAATCAGTATGCCTCAGTAAAGGGTCCGAATAGGACCGAAAGTACTCGGCCAACTCGTTTTTTCATTTTTTTCTTTCTAGGCAAAAAACCTTCATATATATATATATATATATATATATATATATATATATGTACATATATAAATAATATATATATATATATATATATATATATATATATATATATATATATATATATTATATATATATATATATATATGCAGAAGCCAGGTACTATGTCGTACCTCTAAGTAAATGGGGATACAATCCACAATGAAGTAAAATCCTCTTGTAGTTTAAAATATATATATTTCTTGTAAAGGATTAAAGCTTTCTACCATCAACTGTGGTCTTGTTCACTAAAATGTGATATGTCACCTCAAGGAACTAACAAGTAAGAGCACAAACATTTGAAAAAACAACGGTAGGTAACAAGCTAGTTCATATTATGAATGATCAGGCGGTTGAGCCCTCGTTCTTTCCAGAGTTCGTCTTGATCTTCGTGGGGGAATGTTTCTATTGTCAACTGCTTGTTCTCTGCTGGCTGGGTGGTTTGTTGGAGAAATGACCTGAGTGGAGGTAAACAGGAGAGGAAGTAGCATCGTTATTGGCACATATATTTCTAAAGTTTTATATTTTCCCTTCCCTACATATCTCTTCACGAATAGCTGTATTTTCTGTAATGCCAGTATTTCCTGCAAAGGTCTCGTTAATGAAATTAACGCCCTTCTACTACTCGTCTCAAAGTTCCTGCCGTTACATGCAAAAATAACCTTTGTACCTTTTATTTAAAATTATTGCATGGTTTTTCTGCCATGTATGTTGCGCAATTGCACTGTATGAACTTCCCCTTCTGCAAGCAGCAACGTGTTTCTTCCCTTCTCTTATCAATGGAACGTCCGCTTTCTCCCACGTAACATTCATTGCAATCACTACAAGGTATTACATATACTCCTACATTCTCTCTATTACCCGGGTTATTTTTAATGAGTTTCTTCTTGATTGTACTGTTGTACTGAAAAACTATGTTGAAGCCGTTCTTTTTTCCTTTAAGCTGCCTAGAAAATTTATTAAGTTCTCTATTATAAGGAAGAGCAAGAGATGCCTTAAAATCTGCCTTTTCAGTTATATCATGAGGGGCGTAAAACATCGATCTAGCTTTAGATAGAGACTGTAGTATAAAAAACTTTGGGTAACACAGTTTAGTAAAACTATCTACCAAGAAATTTATTTCTTTCCCCCCGGCGCCAATGAACTGGGGATCACATATTCGGTATGTTCGAAAAAACAAACCACCCAGCCAGCAGAGAACAAGCAGTTGACAATAGAAACATTCCCCCACGAAGATCAAGATGAATTCTGGAAAGAACGAGGCCCAACCACCTGATCATTCATAATATGAACTAGCTTGTTACCTAACCGTGTTTTTCAAATGTTTGTACTCTTACTTGTTAGTTCCTTGAGGTGACATATCACATTTTAGTGAACAAGACCACAGTTGATGGTCGAAAGCTTTAATCCTGTACAAGAAATATATATTTTAAACTACAAGAGGATTTTACTTCATTGTGGATTGTATCCCCATTTACTTAGAGGTACGACATAGTACCTGGCTTCTGCATTTATGTTTCCACGTAGTACATCCACAAAACATTAATGGCTAACATTATAGAAGACTTCATCCGGCAAGCTTTTCGGGCTTAAGTGAGCACTGAATTGGGGAAAGCAGAAAACTTTCATGCGCATTGTAAGCAAAAATATTATATATCAGATTAGGCGGGAAATAGGTCATAGCCTCCTTTTTTAATGTCTGAATACATTTTAAGTATTTTAACATGGATGCAGACACTAGACTTATCACATAAATTATTTTGGTTTCACATTGCGGCCATTAGAATCTTTTGTTGAAACTTGTTAAAAATGTCCGATAGTTTTTTTTTAATGTATGTGCTTGCATGTCTTTTGTTTGGTGTTTAAAATTGGTTTATTCAGTTTGGAGAATTTTCGTTGATACTTGATTATGCGCGGGGTAACTTGCTTTTGTGCAAATTAGTGCCGTTTATTCTTGAAGTTGATGTAGTTTCTTATGAAATTTAATGTTGCTTGTTTGCAAACAAACAAAAATACAAGACAGAGTAACTACTACGTGGATATAATAGAAATGTTAAATAGCCTTAACAGTATATTTAGTTATGCTACTGAAAAACAAATAAGGATGTACTTCACAAAGAAAAATAAAACCTCAAAGGTATGATGATGAGGATGAACGAAGAGGAGGAAGAATAATCTATAAATGTGGATGAAATTAATTATAAAGTAAAAGTTTAGTGTTTTTTTCCTACTAATGCCCTGCAAACTCAAACGACGATCAGTTCCCACCTCTCAACAATTAGTTTTGACTCGAGAGAGAAGGGTATCTGAGTGTGCCTTTCACATATTCTTTAACAGCTTCCTTTCTGATATTATTCAATTACTGTAGTAAATGTCGCCGTTTTCTTAATTTTTCTCTTTTGGAATTTTACTTTTTCTTCTCTCTAATGCTTTTGCCTTTTCCAGAGAACTCCCCTTATACGAATATGACTCCTCATTAGAAGTGTGTTCCAACATCGTTACTACTAGCAAGCTGTTTCAACTAGCGTATAATATTTTGTGACAGAGTTGTGGTTATCATATATTTTCATTAAAATAATTTCGCCTTCACTTTCGTTTTCTTTTTCTCAACAGTACACAACAGGTGGGGGTAATATTACACAATCACCGGGCTAAGAGGCACTCGAACCTTCTTTTCAGAGTTGGGACTGTGTGTCGAAACACTAATATTTCTGGTGGTGCAGCGGTAACTGCCTTGGTGGTGTGAATGTGTGCCACTAACGACATTATACCCAGAGCTAACGAGAATGCAGTGTTTCATTCCTTGATTCTTCCCTATTCCAGTGCTACTATTGTAATTTTGTTGCAGTAGTTTTTTTTTTACATACTTACTAAGTAATGGAAAGTTTTTATTAAAAAAATAACCACAAAATTATACTAAATCACCAAATGAAGGAACTATGTTTAGTTATTTTGTTCTTGCTTCTTGCAATATTGTGGAAAATATTCTCTCTCTCTCTCTCTCTCTCTCTCTCTCTCTCTCTCTCTCTCTCTCATACCACCTACAAGTTGTCAGTTCGTAAATTACGATTTTTTTTACTATAAGGCTACGTATCTGCTTTGAAACTTAAATATTAATACTAGATACATGGTACATGATTGAAACAAATGATATGAACCATCAACTGAAATATCAACACATAAATGTAGGAAGGCGGTACCTCAAATCTTTTCTTGCTATGAATTTTTGCTATTGCTGCCTTTATCATCACAATATTTCATAAACAATTTACTCAAGTACTATCTAATACCTCGTTCTATATTTGTCTATATCTTCACTTCTCAATAATAGAAAGATATTCTTCGTATGATTTCAAAATCCCACAATAATAATACAGTTTAA
The DNA here is from genome assembly GCF_015104395.2 of Macrobrachium nipponense. Lineage (NCBI taxonomy): Eukaryota > Metazoa > Arthropoda > Malacostraca > Decapoda > Palaemonidae > Macrobrachium > Macrobrachium nipponense. The sequence continues at coordinate 43,019,172 of NC_087201.1, forward strand.
GAATTATATTATTCATACTGTTTTATTCTTAACAGTAATACGTATTTGTTTTTAATTGTCACTCAAAAGAAACATAATTCTATTAATATAAATTGTATATATCTTACACCTGAACCCACGAACGAACGCATTTCCTCCATGATGGGAGGCGGAATGTATGGATCCAATACGACCTCACAAATAATGAAAATAATATCACAAAAATTTATTAAAGCTGATTGGGCGATAAGAGCTTTATAAAACGTCCACTACTTTCATCACATGATGAATTATGTAAATATAATGAATTCCTCATGAAGAATGGAAGGGTTGAAATGCACGAGGTAATATTTTTACAAAACTTGAATAGGTATCATGTGGCGGCTAGCACTCACATCACTAATGATTGTGCAATGGAAGTGAGTACAGGAAAAGCAGATTTTTTAATCTGATGATATACGTGACACCAATTTTCTATATATACTTGATGCTCTATATTATAACGTTCCGAAATATCGAATTACACAAATATTGTTCGAAATTCAATTCAATCCTGCCCTTACCAGATGATGAAACGCCTGAAGATTTAAGTCCCTCATTTATTGGAGCCTTAACCTCGATATCAAGTGACTACCTTCAGCCAAAACTGGCCGAGCCCCTCGATGATCGTTACAGACGGTTTAGAGAAACCAGAAAAAAACCATAATTGAATGAAAAACGTGCAATCTGATGAAGTCGTCGCCAATACTCCTATAGTAGAGATACAGTGAAACATAAACAAGGCCATTAAGAGGGTCATTACCAAAAGAAGACCGCCGTACTTCCGTCACCGTTTTCTCCTATCATAAGCCATACCCCAACTTATTGGTTGACTAAAAGACGTTATTATCTCCTTAAACAATGTCTCAAATAGATCATGCCCAGTCATAAGTCGAATTTCTACATGTCCTTCCACAAATACAGTGAATACGTGGACGTTGAGACCCAGTTAAAAAATACTCCCGATGGGACGATTGGTCACATAGTGGATAAGGCATAAAGAGATGCTACCATTTCATAAACAGATGTATCTGAAGAGCCAAAAAACTGTGCATAAGAAGGCTTCTCTCATCCTCACTAAGACCACCTCTACAGCCAGTTTGAAAGACTCTCAGTTGGGATTTTTCATTAGGAGACTTATTTAGTATCCTCCCCCCACCCCCCCACCCCCAACCGACACCAACCCTTCTTATGTCTTATTTGATTACGAGAAGGTACTGGACAGCGTTCACAACCCAAGCCATAGTAGGATTTTCATCACTATGGCATTACCGTTAAATATGTATAGCTAGCTGAAATTCCCTGGGAACAAATAGATACAAAGTTAATGTTGATGATTTTGCTTAGTGAATCGGTAAATATTGGCGAGCTACAAATGAATGTTGCTTCATCTTTACTGTTTACCCATTTCATAGGTATTATAAGGAAAAAGTGTTTAGGTGGAATGAGAAGGTTTTAGGTTGAAATACTGCTTGAACCTGACAGACTTAGAACACGTTAATGATGCTGATTCTATCAGGAAAACGCCACAAGATTTACAAACCTTGTTTATGAAACTGCGTCAAATATCAAGAGAAATAGAACTCACATATGCATGAAAAATGAAATGGCATTATATGGAAAAATTATTAATGATGTTAAATTCTTCAAATATTTAGTAACAGATTTCTTTGCGATGAGTATTGCATACAAATGTATAATGTAAACGATTAATATTATCTATATTGCTTTATGAAGATGGATCGTCTTATGAGAACAGTGGGATACCTAAAAGAGTTTATCTGTTTGAGAACAAAGCTTTAAGGATATTACTAAAAATGATACCATGAATGAAATTACGGGAGTTCCACAATATGGAATGAGATAATAAAGAAAAGGCGTTGGCTTGGACATTACCTTTGCACCATCCCTATGGGTGCTGTGGGCACCAGAAGAGTTGGAAGATTTAGATCTATTTGGATGGGAACTACGAGAAGGGAGGTTGGGGATGAGTGGAGATTTTGGGAGTACAAAGAGCAAGCGTTAGAGGCAATAATGGGGGTATGGAAGCTAACATCAACACTGAATATGGCTAGGGAGGTAGAATTTCTTCAGACAGTTCTCAGGAAGAGAAAAGATCAGTATGCTTAGTTTGTGCATGGTAATGCAGCAATAGCACAAGTCTCATCTTCCTAAAGTATACAGCATGCCCTCATTACACCTCCTGGGGAGCTACACTAAAACTGGCCAACCCAAGTATCCCACAAGTGGCACCAACTATTTGGAGGAGGAGAAGGTACATACATTAGCAAAGACTTTCAAGGGCTACAGACTACTGATCATAATTCCAAAGGGGCAGTGACACTACTAAGGCAAAACCTCTTATTGAAAATGAATATTGTAACTGTATTTCACAAATGACTAGTTCATGCCAGCACATGGCTGGCTTCATGTAAATAAACATTATTTTGTTTTCTGGGACATTGTGTGGACAAAACAAATAAATTCATTAGTGACCACAGAGACTTAGTACACCCCTTACTAGCAGATAAGAAGGAAAATCATCAAGGAAATTAAAAACCTACATAGATGAAATGGCTATAATTTCAAACACTGCCACTTTGTAAGAAGATCCCATACTAATAATAATAATAATAATGTTGCTAAGACTGGCTAGTAACACGCCTATGCTGGATATTATCAATGTAAAAGACAATATTATTGGTTTGGCTTATGTTTCAGAGCAAGTGATATATGCTGTACATCTTCCGTAAATTCATTAGTCAAAGTAGTGGTTATGTGTAGACTGATAGCAGAGTCATGTTCTACTCTACACATTTGAATCAACAACAATAATAATAAGGGTTGTTTTTTTCTCTAACTTAAAAGTAATTTGCAAAATGTAAAAGTAATTGGGAAAGATTCCCTAACAGTGATATCAAAACCTTGTGCAAATAATAAAAAGTACATATGTGGATAATAACAGCACAGTGATGCATTTGACAGGTCAGTGAGGGGGGAAAGGGGGAGCAGGACTGAGTATCATACTTTAAGTTAATTATCCTGGCCTTACAAAATCCCTCGTAAGCCCATAAACTAAATACAAATACAAGATTAAGTAATAAGTGGTAGGTTGCCATTTGAAAGGGTACTTCTTAACAGTAATTCACTATTTACATTCACAACATGGAAGAAATTACCAAGGAAACTGGACACTTTCACTAAATTATTTGGAACTTACACAATAGCGATGACTGAGTGAATTGAACAAAGCATTACAATTACGAATATTGGCCACTTGCAAGTGGTCCTTCAAGCCAATTAAGCAATAATTATATCATCCGTAATAGTTGAATTCTTCAGGTAATAAAGAACACAGAAGCACAGCCAGGCTAGTAATGGCTTCGATAACAGTCCTGGAGTGAGACAATTCCTGGTAAGACTAACACTGAGATTACACTCTCTATAATGGAATAAATGCAAGAGTTTGGGGGAAATCTTAGCTGTACTGCAATCAAGGGGTGAGAATTAACATTATGCACTGTCATGGTGTTTGCCCCTTGGGATGATAGATTCACTGTTTGAGTTGAAGAGACGAAAATATACTGAGATGATGACATGTGTGAGAGAAAGAATAAATGCATCAACAATAAAGATACTGGCTAACCAATTTCCCTCCTGGGGCATGTACCTTCATTGCTTCCTGGTTTTGCTTGCACACTAACCTTATGCCAATATGACCAACGCTACTCTTGGGTGGTGTCCAGCCATAGGGTCACAAAGGGGCCAGCTTAAGTGAGAAAGTTGAGTTCACCACCAGCCAGCTGCTTCACGTCCTACAGAGAGATCAGTGCGACTGGTTGACAAAGTGTGAACTGCACTGGTAATCTGAGAGGACTGAACTGAACTGAACTGATAAGGGTGGTGATCCCAGTGTTTTAAGGTCTTTGTTTTTTGCTGAAAGCATCCCTTTGGGCAGCAACGGGTGTTCGTATCTAATGGATTAAAAAAAGAGGTGCGCCAGGGGAAGGGTCGAAAACCCAATTGGTGCTAGATTGAATCTTAAGATTAAAACAGGAAAACAGCTATCTACCTCCACCTGTGTTACTTGGGAATGCATTAAACCTAGCCCTTTCAAGGTGAGATTGTAAATGGCTGAACTCGCCCTCTGACTCTTCAGTCTGCGGTTATCCCTCTCTCCCCTTCTGTCGGGTATTTCTCCATAAGGACTTAAGAGTTACTAGAGATCTAGCAGCAATGATAATATAATAATAATAATTGTTTTTATGATGAAATATAATCTGCCAATCCAAGAACTGCAGTACTTTCGGCCATTCAGTGCTCAACACAGTGAAATGATGGGTTGCAGTGGTTGGACAGTAAGATAGAAATCTAAAGAAACTAAAGGAGATAAAGTATCTACAGGGTTCAAATGGTGGAAATATGAAAAAAAACGACATTTACACTAAAAAGTAATAGCAAGCAAGGTTGGACAGTAGGATGGAAGGAAGGAAGGGGAAATGGAGTTAGGGTACAGGTCTAAAATGTGGAAGCTGCTTGGGGCCGAAGGGGACTATACCAACACCTTTAGCAATGCAGAGGATACAACATAAAGTGCCATGATAGCACTACCTTCTAACGAGGCAATAAGGCAATCAGCAGAGCTAGAGACACAGCAATACTATTATACTTAAGTATTTTGCATGACAAATCTGAAAGGCATCAATCGCAAGAACAAGCATCATGTTCAATACCCTGGTGTTTCTTCTTCCATAAATCCAGTCCCCCATGACCCTGATCTTCATGTTCCCGAACCAAATGTCACCATGACTGATACAGCTGAGTGTGGTGCATACATGGAAGAAGAGGACGACCAACCGGTGCCTTTGACCCAAGCCAAACTCAATGACCTGACATGAGACATGAACCCAGCAACTGGGTTCTCGTCTTCGAGAGAAACGTGTACTGGCACCGGGAACAATATTCTACTGGTATCAGGACCGTGAGAGAGAATTTAGAAAACTCTTCACGTTTGATGAAACATCTTCACTAGTCTACTATAACAATATTGCTGACCTGATTGAATTACTTCGTCTGAAGTATGATGCTATGGAATGGAGACTTTTCATTGACTCATCTAACAGACGACTCAAGGCAGTTCTTCTGAATAATGGAAGTAAGTTTTCATCGATCCCTGTTGGACACTAAGTTGAAATGAAGGAATCCCACAAAAGCATGGAACGTCTGTTGTCTGCTCTGAACTACCAGGAACATAAATGGTTGATCTTTGGAGATCTAAAACTTGTTGGATTTATCCAACAAAGTATCCATGCTTTCTGTGCTTATGGGATAGCCGTGCTGATGACCAGTATTATGTCAGACAAGAGTTGCCATCAAGACAAGGATTAAAACCTGGGTCATACTCGCTCTGTCCCACCCTCTGGTTGAACTGAGCAAGATATTGCTTCCACCCCTCCTCATCAAACTCGGTCTCATGAAGAACTTTGTAAAAGCATTGGGCAGGGAAGGTAGAGGATTTACTTTCCTTTGTCAGAAGTTTCAACAAAAAAGCATGGAGAAACTT
>NC_087201.1:43029752-43032252 GCF_015104395.2 Macrobrachium nipponense
CATTTTTTTTTACCAGTCTCCTATTTTCTTTAGATCATATCTTAAACTTTCCACTGCATCCGGGTCTGCTGCATTTACACCTACTATGAGATTCAGGGCCTCTGTAACACGGTTTTTTCGCAATAACTTTTTATCTATGCATTGCATAAATATAACGCTTATTCAGACTACACATTATATCTACACATAAATTTTGACTGTATTCTGCATTACGTAGGTTGAATAAACTTGGTGCTTATAATGTAAAAGTTACTTTTTTTGAAGACTTACTCAGAGAAAAGGTTTCGAACGCACTCGTTACGTAACTTATGACAGCATTTCTTCCCTCTTTCTCGATGGATGATTGGTTATACGTAACGAAGGCTAGACCTCTGGCAACAATGACATACAAATTTAAATACAAGCAAAGCAGTACACCTTTATGAACTCTGAAGCCTCTCCACTGATAATTGTCATAATGAACAAATTTTATAGGTCACAATCAGATTGACAAGATGTAGGGAATAGTTGGTAATTTTCAAAAACCTAGTAGACAAGCTTGATTTGATAACTGCTATATCCAATGTCAAGCAATTTTTATTTATTGGCTATCTACCTATTTACTGAAAAAAAAAAAATAGTCGGTACCGTATTTTGGCTTAAACCTTCACCAATAATTATCGTCAGAATGATGACTTCATAAGGCTCCACCCACTTTGGCCTCTTTATAATTCAGGATAACACTGAAGGCTATCATGGGCATTGTTGGATTAGAAAATTTAACTTCTGGCTATAAAAACTCATTCTCGAGCAGTTGTAAGAATTCTAAATGATCCTCAAGGATCCCAGCAGTTGGCCTAAACGTTTAATTCATGTATATTACTGTTATTACTAAAGTAGTGTTGCTACGTTAGCACCCCACCCATATCTATGTATCGTTCCGCCATTCATAAAGTCTTTATATCCAACACGTCGTACGGCCTAAAGAAGAAGAGGAAAAAATATCGGATGATCTGTTGGTCTGCTGGAGATTTTAGCACACATAAGCTTGTATTTACTTTGGATAAAAATATTATTTTAACAAAAATAGTTATATAAAGGCTGATTACATACAATCTCTCTCTTTCTCTCTCTCTTGGTGGCATAGTGAATAGTTAATGGAAATTTCAAAATCCTGAATGACATTACAAGTATTATAGTTACGTTACACTAAATACAAATCAGACCATAAACATTGGATTTAAACTATAAACTGAATAATTACCTATTCAGACTATAGTAAGTATGGCCACGGGCTAAATGCAGTTTTGTAACCACGGGGAAAATTCCAAATCCTGTTAGCCATTCTTGACTGCTATGGGTTTCAGAGCTGATGGAACAAGGTAAATGAAGTTTCTGTCTGGCGGATGGGCGGGGCAACATTTCGTAAAACGGTGTTTACCTTGCTTACGTAATGAATGTTTTTCGACTCTTGGCTCGTAATCATTGGCCATGGCGTCGGCTAGATAATTTTTACTCTATAAAAATTAAAACTATCGGGTTTAGGTTATTGATAATGCTGACAAAATTTGTGGGTGGTTGTAAAATATATGTATGTCAACTTTCAGCTACATCCGATGCTTTGATAAGGAGCAGTCCAAAAAACCGTGTTACAGAGGCCCTGAATCTCATAGTAGTTTGGTGTCATCTGCAAATTTGGCTATCCTGCTAGTTAAGCCTACATCAGTCTCATTAATGTAAATAAAAAACAAGAGAGTGCCAAGGACAGAACCCTGGGGAACTTCACTTTTTACATCTGCCCATTCCGATTCTTCACCATTTATTACGACTCTGTTTTCTATAAGTTAGCCAGTCTTCCACCCAGTCTGCTGTTTCTCCTACAATTCCTAAAGCTCTAACTTTTGTCATCAGTTTCTTGTGTGGGACTTGGTCAAAGGCCTTTTGGAAATCTAAGTAGAGTATATCTATTGCTCGACTACTGTCGTGTGGCTACTGTGGGCCTAGTATAATTTTTGTAACGAGCCCTGAAGTACGAGGAATAACTCTCTCACGACAGTAAAGTGCTGGTTTTAAGGTCTTAGTCACTCTCATCGATGTTAGCCTACTACCGTTTTTGTCTGTTTCCTTTTCATTGTGCGAAATACCTACAGTGAGAACTCCGTTGCCTTTTTGTTTATGCTGTTTCAAGCTGCAAAGCATTTAAGTGAAGTGTAACATAAAATTGTTGAATTATGAATTACCAAAATCGAGTTCATTTCCAGGCGCCCTCTTTGCTACTCCTCGATTCCTTAATCAAACGCCTCATCCGAGAGAAGTAATCATAGGTGTTTTCGATTACTTTAGATTAGGAGTTAGTCAGCTGTGGTTTTTGTGCATCACCTTGTGTGCAATATCGGCTTCTCCACTACACCATGTCTTTACGGCGACCTTTGAAATGGGCTTCTATTGGGTTCCCTTCATGAAAACCCTATGCATTGCTTCTTTTATCTTGTAGTGGGGGACTATTGTATTTTGTCCCAGT
>NC_087201.1:43037252-43039752 GCF_015104395.2 Macrobrachium nipponense
GACGTAAGATCCTATCAGAGGGATTACAAAATCTGTGCAATTGATTTCCACAGAACGACAGTCAACAGATTAACTATTCGTCTTGAGGGCGCAAAAATATTGGCCGCACGGACTGGTAGAATATCAACACTCAATCAGACTGTAATGGAATTTGCAAATACGGATCTATTGGTCACGATGACTATAAAAATAAAAGCAATCCCTCACCGTGACAAGATAGGCACATACATAAAATGCAGAATTGTCCGTCTTAAGAAATAAAAATAATATTAACATTAATAACCGCCTCTTTCTCCAAGATTGATGGGAAATACGCGCATGCTATGATGCGAGTAAGATATGTTTATGAAAAATATAGCGTTACAAAGACGCAAAAATAGCTTTCAATTGCATCATTTTATATATGGAACGTATACCTCCAAGGTGATGTGGATGGATTTGCTCAGTAGTCAACCAATCAAAATCTTTGGGCTTGCATTAGGGTAATATGAAAAATGATGTGGGAATGTGATAAGCAGTACAAACCACAAGACGCTCTTGTCCTCATTGCTTACGCAATTTCTCCCTGGTTCCCTTGTCCTATTTCACGATTATGTGAATAAACAAATTCTTTCCTTTGTCGCCTGAGCTAATTCGTCGCTGACTAACTGGCCCATTCACGTGAGGTGGGCAGAAGGGTCGCTGCCCATAAATAACAAAATAGATTGTTTGTTTTGTTACTTGTTCTTTCCTACTTCACTGGTATGAAATGCTATTGCTTATTTTGTTAATTCAGTAAAGTTAAAGTAAAAGTTTTCCTTTATTCATAGACTTACACAGGAAGAGATAATCTCATATGATGTTATCTCGCTATTTTAAAGCAACACTTCTTCAAAGAGAAAAGGAAAAATAAATTAATGAAAATTCAATGTAATGGGGTTCTTCCTACTGACTCCTTTCAGGTAATCCTTCCCGAGGAGTAGCTTTAACGCATTTTGCCTATCACTTGCCGCCTACTTCTTCCTACTAGTCTGCCACGTGGAGAGAGAGAGAGAGAGAGAGAGAGAGAGAGAGAGAGAGAGAGCAGACTCGTCGCGTTAAACAGCACAAAATCTTATTTATGCGCTAAAATAGAAACGAGCTCAGAGCAGTCTGCCTGCCTAGCTAACACAATCTCTTTCGACAAGAGATTTTGGCGATTTCTTTTTTGCAAAGGAAATCTGGCACTGTTTCTTGGCAATTATAACACTTCCTAGGTAGCTCATGCTTTCATGTATAGCACAGAAAAAAAGCTAAGATTAGTGATTGAAACTTCTCTCTCTCGTACCAAAACCTTGGTACCCATGCAATCCTGAGCTTTTCCTACCTCTAACTGAAAAGATGGCAATCAAAATTTGGTAATGACGCTGGGATTTCAGGTCCGTTTTTTCTCGTGAAATCAACTCTATCAGTTTCTAATTGTTGACAGAGATTCTTCGCATAGGTCGCCACTTTCATAAATCTAAACTCTTCTTGCTTTAGACAACAGTTAAATGCATCTGAATAATCAAAAGGAAGGCCTTATGATGTCTAGTTTATGAATAGAAATTTACGGTTTAGGGCGGAGATTAGATTTCAAGGGAAAAATGTAAGGAAATTCTAAGGGTAAAATTTAAAGGGGACATATTTATAAGTTACTTGACTTTCTAGGACTTTCAAGGCCCATCTTATTACTGAGAAAACAACTGCTAATAGCACTGAAATCACGCGGCCGGGTTACCGACACGTGTTGAGGACTTGGAGCCCAAATATGGATGTAGTATGCCTAGAGTGTAGGATAAAGAAGAGCCACCTCTCACAGCAGGGATGAAGGTGATAGGATACATGAAACAAGGGATTTCTCTATAAACACACGTGTGACACACAAAGGACTGATCAAATGTAGTGATGCCGCCAAAGTCTTCTGACTTGTTTAATATAAATCTTGCGTTATCAGAATTTTCTCAAAGGTCAAGAAATGACTTAATTATTTTACAGAGAGTTATTGCATTGAATGGGAGGGTGTGAAACACAGACAGTGACTTCCATTATCTCTCTTAGTAAATTCTTTAGGGGACTGCAAATACTGGGAGGTCATTCAAGCAATGAGCACTAGTAGATCTCATTCAATGGAACCACAGAGCTTAGATTAGATTAGGTTCGTAAAACAGGGGGGAGCACGGCTGTAGGGGGATAACAAGGGGTAGCTACTAATGTTCACACAAGCACAAAGATGAGAAAAAATTCAGAAAAAGAGTCAGAAGTGATCGCCAACTACACCCATACTTTACCGTGTTTTGGTTTCCGCTTCTTGAATGGCGCCGATGAAGAAAGGGAAATTCACTCCAATGCTGTCAAGTACGGTCCAGAATGTCCAGAATGCAACCACATGAAACACAAGGGCAGGGGGACAAGTGGGCAGCCCTGCAAATAGAGGAGCTCCAAACTTGGAAAGGTCTAGGGCACGTTTGAGGACTGTCTGAGGCCGAATTTCTCTTGGTGG